>NW_008752023.1:207404-233722 GCF_000715545.1 Opisthorchis viverrini
ACGGAAACCCGGGGACTGCGCCTACCTGATGAGCCCCAAGAAGGGCGAAACCGGTCGTGGGCTGTCGATGGATTTTCGGCAAACTTATGAGTAGTACATCACAAATATTAATTAGTCTTGTTTATTCTGATTACTACAATAAGATTCGCATTTGATTAAATGGTGAGTTGTTTGGTTATAAAATGTGTGATCAGCACCTCTGGGGGAACGATGCGTCAAAGAGGTGTTTGATGAGGGTCTGGATGTAGGGAAGGTAAAATGCTGTAGGGACTTAAGCTCCTACAAAGAAAATATTGCAGATGGAAAAAAACGCAAACCGATGTGGCTTCTTGATACGGTGGGGGGCGGGCGGGGCGGAAAGTGTCACACAGTTCACAAATGAATGAACAAGCCAGAGGCGGTGTGGTGTTGGCAGACGCGTTTGTCATGGATTCGTCAGCAGTTCCAAGAATGTGGGATATTGCAAGAAAGTAACCGTATTCCGTCGCCATAATATATGGTATCTGAACTACGAGGAAAGTGTGTTCTTCGGTTTCTACCTCACCTTTGTTTTCTCAAAAGAATCATACATGCAGACGTTGGAGTCGTATCGCAGGTGATTCGGTATGACAAGAGTAAAGTCAACAAAAGAATCGATCACAGAGTTACGCAAAGTTGTCTCAACATCATACATCGCCGGGCAAAATATTATGTATTAGGGACTGAACCTCGTTGTTCAATATTCTCTTGATCTGCACTGAATAACCCCGAGGGGTTGTTGGTGTCTGAAGACCAATCAGACCGTTGCACAAAAGACTGATGTTGGGACAGTTGGGAAGAGTAGAAGTCTGGATAACTTGGTGATCGATAATGCTGCTGAATTGAATGGTCGGGTTCTGAAGGCCGTTGTCTGGATACCGATGTACTGCGTTCTTCTGTCAAGAAATTCAAAATAGCAATGTGGTGCATTTGGAAATGGCGTGAACAATTCAATTTAACTGATGAGAAAGTAACTGGTTCCATCATTTTACAGATTAGGAAAACGAGAATTTTTTGCTTCTATAGAGCAGAGTGTTGGTAGCCCAGTTAGCATAGACGGTCATTGATTTGTTCGAAACAATTTCAATCTTCTATGACAAAGAAGCACAATTCTGCGGACTATCGCGAATGTATACTGAGTAGTACTCACACAGACAGAATACTGCCAGATGAGCGAAAACCATGCTTCAGCCACGTTCTTCACGTTTTCGTTCCTCTGTACTTCAACCAATCAAAATCTAGCATACGAAATGTGGCAGAAAATTCCACTTTTAATGCACTACTCATAAGGTTGCTAAAATTCACCGACAGCCAAAGAGCAGTTCCTTCCTTCTTGGGGCTCATCAGGTAGGCGCAGTCCCCGATTTTCCGTCAACCATATGTCCTACTTGAAACCAAATTGCACAAAATCAGTGAATATAGACACATTTGCAAACTAATTTGGTTTTTCGAGAGACTCACCTGAAACCCAGCTGAATCTCTCGTTTGTGATGTTTCGGCAAATTTTCAGCAACCTTATGAGTAGTGCATCGCAAGTGCACATGTAACGCGATATCTCGAATATCCTAGCGGCTGAAACATGAGGTGGCCTGGTGCAGCACATTCGGTTGCCTGGAAACACCACAAACGAAAGTTTCAGCCGGGTTCCAGGTGAGTTTCCCGCAAAACCAGATTAGTTTGCCAATGAGTGTACATTGGCTAAAATTCCACTTTCTCGTAAACTTGGCCCGAAGCTGCCCGAACCCGGACAAACTTAATTTGCTTGGTGACTGCCACAATGTGAGATTCCAAAAATCACGTGTCACTCATTTATTCGCTCCACTCGTTGTGTGACTCTCAGGCAGGCCACGATGTCACATTGCTTGCCAGTTCGATGCAGCTCAGCGCGCACGAAGATACTTTCAGTGGCCAAATCACTTACCGAAGCCAACGGCGTCTCCGCGCATTGGCATCATGTGTTGGAGAAAATAGACGCATGAAACTGAAAGTATCAGAAAATCTATTCCTTTGAACCCCGGCAGGAATATGCGCCCCCAATGTCCGTGTACTCTCTCGGATTGTTCAAAAGATGTCATTTGCACAGACCCTATGATCACATTCTGTTCAAGCATGTTGCGCCGGGAGAGCCTACAGAAACCTCATTAGTCCACGCAACTTGGAATAGATCGGAGACAGGTAAACACATGGCTATTCAATGTTTGAAAGCTGGGCCCAAATCTCATCCGGTGTCATTGTTAATCAATGCACACGTTGTGCGCAGAGACGATGACAGGTAGCCGGCTATTAAAGTTGACAGCTGCTAATAAAGGCGTGATTTTAGGAGAGGAGACGGGGGTTTTCAATTTGTGAGGAAGGGTAATGCCAAAAGGTCGGCAAATGCGTGACTGTCACCCTCATAAAGCTAGAGACCCGACACTCGTTATTCCAAGTAAAAATCACACGAACTCAAATGCCCGAACTTCCCTTGTTGACCTTCCATGGTGGGGTTTCCACTCATGATAAGTGAAGAGCACACAACTGCTTATAATCTAGTTAATTTGATTTCGAAATTCTACCATTCACTTGAAAAATTTGATCAAACAAACGAACTAAGAGCAAAGTTCCGATGGAGTGTTAACCACGTTGGTTAGTCTATATTGGCGATGGTTGATTTAGTTGGTGTGTGGTTAGGTCGATGAGGAGTAAACCTTCTTGGGACTAAAAAAACAGTGTTACAATTTAATGTGTGAAATAAAATTTTAAAAAATCAGGTGATCCCGGAAAGTAGTACTACGGAAAGCAAGGTTAGCGGAGAAAACAAAAAGAATGCTCACTTGGACGATTGGAAAGCATGACGGTTCTGCTGTCTGCCGACTCATTGCTTGTGCCATTCGAACTCTGAGAGGTGGTTATATCAGCTAGCGCGCTGAAATACTGCCCGGTCAATTTGTCTGAGAGGTCGCGCAGTAAACGTCCCTGTTGGCGGCCCCGTGATAATTGGACTCGAAACTGTCTGCTAGTTTTTACCGTGTCTTCTAATGGATGGCAACCTATTTTGGTAAAGGCATCGGACAGTAGAAAAGACTCAATCGGCGGAGGCTGAGCTGGCGATGATCTACCTGCCTGTGTCTGATGTAAAATCAGTCGCTTTGGGCTATTCGAACACTGAGTCGACAGGTCTAGCGAAGTGTCTATCATCGAATCGTGATACCCACTATCCATGGGGTTATCAGACACACTACTGTTGTGTAGCGTGTACTGTATCACTGTCGTATCCAACATACTCGCCAACGTGGTTTCCGAACCAAAACTCGTAGGATGCCCAGCGTCAGTAGCTTTCATATCTGGTCGGTGAAGTGGATGTGAGTTGGGGGTGAGGTGAAGACAGAAACCCAATGGTTAGAACATCACATGGATTTTAATCGATAATCAGCTGATTCGAGATGTGGTTTGTAAACATGATAAACGATGATTAAGTCATTAGAGATAAAACACTGACCCACCAAGATAACACAACTGAAACATGGTGGAAAGTTTGATTCAGACAAAAATCAATATCCACCCATTGAAAACAAAATGAATGGAAATATGAGAATGAAGTTCTGCTGGATGGCCAACGGAGTTTAATGCGGTGCTGGTTGAAAATTATTGCCAATATTTATCCATTTTGGGGGGATATGACAATCATACCCACTTGTAAAAGTGATGTTGAAGAACAGAGCATCCTATATAGGAAATACAATGTCACTTCACGGCCCGCACAGTAGGGCCCGTACTGTTATTGCTGTTTGTCGATTCTGATTGGTTGAAAAGCCAGGATACGATGGTGTCCCGGACTGTGCCCCCAATGGAAAAGAGGGTAGGAAGAAAAAACGTACACAGAAGTTGGTCACGTCTCATTCCGTTAGCAAAATCCTCCATCCAAGAAACGGGGCTGTCCGCTTTAAGTACAATGAAGACAAGGTAGCACAGTGACTAGAGCACGAATTTACTGACCAGAAGGTCCGTGGTCCCAATCCGACCTCTGCTTCTCAAATTTCCCTGTCTCTAGGCTTGGAAAACCTGACAGAGTCCAAGCCCTCGTGCTTCCTTTTGGTGGCATGGCAGTTAGACCACGAAAGGGTGCTCGGCATTTCAACGCGCTATCAATAACTCCATAACTTTACCTGTCAAGCGTGAGTTAAGTTGAAGCAATCGATTGCGTGATTGTCTCTGTATCACATGTGGACTCTTGGTCTCCTACTGGTGTAGCGGTGATACTACTGATGGCGGAGGCATGCGAGTATGTTTTATTCCTGTAAATTCGCTTTGCGTCTTTTGAAAAGTAGGATCTATCGCGTAATTTGTGGAGTCGCCTCGTAACACTTGCTTGGATTTGAGCAACAGTCAATGAATATCCAGGAAAGTTCAGGAAGACGCGTTCAAGAGAAGATGGATGTTCAGTTTTTGTAAGGAAGATGCATATGAGAGTTTTGCTCCCCTGTCCAATAGTCTGTAACTGGTCAGTTCGTGTTTTCTAATAAACAACTCCGTAGCGATGGCCTTCTTCTTTTCACTGATAGCCATCCTGTCATAAGCAGGATGTTTTCATCTGCTATTTAAATGATTCTGGGGTTAAGGAAAATCCTCCAAAGAGATACCAAATCGTTTCCGTGAGATCGCCTATCGATGTCTCAAAGAAAAACCCAGAGAATGTACCTTTCAGTTCAGTGATCCTCATCATTAACTCGTTTTAAATTACGCATCAGAAGAAACCTACCAATGCTCTGGTCTAGAAGAGACACCAGACTAGAGTTGATCGCGTTGACAATAAAATTCCCAACTATGCTTGTCAATAGTCAATACGTATGCGACGTGGCGGTTCTGAACACATGCATTTTCACCGGAAAGCCCCGGGAAAATGTTCACCCGAGAGCTTACTGTTTAGTTGTATCGTAAACCCGTCCACAAACTTTGAAGACTCCGTTGCAGGACAGTAATGCTTGAGCCGGGTTCCACATATGACCCATTCGAGTGGGAGGCAATGAGACATGCTCCGTACTGGCGATTTGCTGACCAGCTGGTTCAGGGTCATCCACCCTGGGCACGCCGCTCAAAATAACCGGATATACTTTTCAGAAGATCCTGGTAAGCAAACGGTAGTTTTTATTTGGGCAGCGTTTTACTTTTGACACAAAAGCTTCATCAGGCCAAGTGAATAGGTCACGAAGTTGGCCAGGTTATAAGACAGATGGGGAACTAATCAGTAAGTCCTCTTCACACTAGATCAGTGTTCAGTGTCAATTAACGGCCCTTGTCGGCTAGTGTGGGTGCCCAAATCTCGAATTGGTGGGTTGGAGGAGTTTCAAATTAGTTCCAATTGCTTTATCTTAATTTTCCACTTCAGAGTGCTTCGCTTGATGATTCACCTCGGTTGCCACTGGTAGATTTTCCCTGGCCTTTGTGGGGTTGTGGGTGCTCCGGCAATTCAGTTTGAGGGGGGTTGAGGTCAAGTGGATTTCAGATGATGACCACTCTTCCTTCTGATGACCGCACACCAACATGTGTCAGCTCGAGTGACGCAAGACCGTTCTCCACACGCTAGCCAGTTCCACGCCTTCCATTCTGTTAACACTGGGATGCTTGGCGATTTCTGCCCCTCTCGGCGGTCAGTCTGTGTGACTTGGACCAATTGATTGAAAACCAATTGATTAAAAACCGAATATCCTGTTGATTGGACGGTTACGGAGTCAACGAAGGCGCGCCCTGATTGGTCCGAATGTCAGCTCAGCAGGGTAGAGCATTTGTAGCTCCCAATGTTTGCCCTCCAAGCAGAGAGCTAAAATTCTAAGTCAGATAGTATTAGGAGAACCAGCTCTGAATGTAACGGGGCTACACAACAGCCAATGGAATAGCCGTTTTCGTTAAAACAGATTTCATTGGTTCTTCTGCACTCGCCTTTGACAGATGAGTTGTATTCATGTTATCAATTTGAACCGCTTGTACGCGATCAATAGAACAGCTGACTTGCACGTTCGTTGACTAAGCTGGTTTGGTCAAGCGCACCGGGCGATCAAGCGGCTATCCAGACCGGGGTTCACAGTAACAAGAAGGCATTACTGGACTGTGGTTATGAATGTGATCATCCTAGAGATTTTGGGGATTTTTCAGGGTTATCCAACATAACGCTGTCGATCTTGAAGAGAATGCTGATAGCGCATCCACCGCCCAGCTCAGCTCAGCTCAGCTCAGCCCAGCGAACAAACCAACGACCACAAGATGTCAGTAACTCGGTGGGAAAGCCATAACCGTATGTGACCACAGCAAGCATAAAAAGTGCTGAGCCTGGTTCTCCAAATGGTGTAGAGACTTGTGGTCTGTGTTAAGGCATTCTAAAACGAATATCCAGTGACCAGTGGTGTTTAGTCACCCCCACGCATCGTTGTAATGCCACTGATCGAGGGAAAAACCACGGGAAACTTCCGTTGTGGTTTACTTTAGTTGAAGGAATTTGCGTCCCCAGCACACTCGCTGAGCAGGCCTCCTCTGACTCTGGTACAATTATTCTGGTTGGCCCATGGCGAAGTGAAGAGGCATCCTTACTCGCGCCAAGACAGTTCGAACGAGGGCCACGTGAACGCGGATTCTACAATCGTGCAGCTATCCACAAATAGCCCGGTTTGTTTTTTCAAACACCGTAAAAAAACACCACCCAGAAGCACACTGCAAATAAAACCTGGCTAACGATGACAAATCTTCATTAGTGAAAGGTATTGCACCAAGAACAAAAAAACTGTGACTCAACCTACTAGTCGATTCAAGAGTGGATTTTGAAGGTCATTTAAGCTTTATGGGGAATCCCGAAGCTGTCATTGGTCACGTCTGGACTATGTGGTTACATAATCAGGACACAAAAAATGTCTTGTTTAACATAACACCTAGTGTTATGTCAGTTCAAACACAAAATTAATCCAGAAATAGCCAGAAACTATGTGCATCTCACCTCGCCCTTGTTGTGAATGGTATGTTAATTCGGTACCACTTGTTTCCATGAGTTTAGTTTCTTTCCTTGGTTCAGACATCTGGCGTGTTTTAGTCTTTTGGGCGGCTCGACGGCGAGGAATGGCCGTCGATGACGTGTGTCCACCCAAATTGCTTTCAGAAAATCTTGATCGATGTTCTGCAGGGCTGAATGGAGGTGGTATGGTTCCGGTAGCTAGTACCTCGCCTTTAACCGGCGATGCAGGTCTACATGAACCGGGCAAACTTGTCTGAGCAAGCTGGTGCGCCCAACCAGCGACGGGAGGACCAGGAGCAGGAAAACGGAATGTGTTGTTTAAGGGGGGGACTGGGGTCCAGTAGGCCCCAGGCACGCTGGAACCCAAGCTTAGGTCAGCACTGGCCAAAGTTCGATAGTCTGATCCCGGAAATGCTGTGCCCACGACAGATAAACCTGTTCGCTTGTGGGGTCTCTGGGACCAGAAATCCGGTTGCTCTCTCCGGTGTACTGGGAACAGCGAGGAGTTGGTGTCTACCAAACCAGGAAAAACGGCATTCTCCAGGCTGTATAGAAAGTTGTCATTGTCAAGTGACCCCATATCGTCGAATCTCTGCATGATCAGAAAACAACAGAGCGTACAGTGTAAGGTGACGCTTTTGCAACCCTACAGCCCTCTAAATGACACTCACACGGGACCAAAACCTCTACCTGATGCAATCAGAACAATGCGAAACTAGGACATTAAATTTGCACAAAATTTCCTATGCAACTAAAAGCGAGAGAGTCGATCGAATCTCAAGCTCCATCTCAAGTCCATCCTAGTAGTCGTACACACTCACTAAATTGTAGTTCAAGTCAGCGCACCAGCCCTAAGAGACTACTGATGAGTTCTGAACAGGGCGAAACCGATAATGGGCTGTCTGCATATTTTGAGCCACTGAGACAAAGGAATCTTCAGTGAATATCTCCTTCGCGGCAGACTGTGTGCTGGACGTTATGCCAAAGTAAACCAATATGCTATCGGTCACAATGAAATCCATCGAGTTTCCATGGTGCACATGAACTTTGAAGTGGACTGAATTCTATCCTCACAATCGAACAGGGTGGGAATCTGACAGTGACCAAGTAAAGCCAATAAGCATTTGAGTCCTACCCCATAGCACTAACGTTCAAGAATATATTATAATAATATATTCATTCAGCTGTAACGCCCTTTGGGCGCCTAGCTGCCATGCCAACCAAAGGGAGCATGAGGGCTGAGATACTGTCAGGTTGCCCAAGCCTGGATAGGAGAAGCTCAGAGGCAGAAGTCGGGTTCGAAGCATGGATATTCCGGTCAGTAAATTCGCGCTCCAACCACTCGAGCCACATTCCCCACTAACGTTCAAGAGACCTAAGGGAATGGACAGACTGTCCCAAAAGAAGCACCACATTTACACGACGTGACAAGATGAGCGAAGCCGTAAATCAACAAGCTCCTTGTTACAAACACAAGCAAAAAGAGGACCGCAAAACGCTCATTTGCATACAGGTATGATAAAATTCAACAAGAATGCAGCTGAATTTCTCATTGATAATGGCCCACTTCAACTGAATGTGCTACATGCAGCCCAATGTATCTCTCAAAGTCTACCTGATTTAAACTCAAGTAAATGATAAGGTGGATGGCTCTCCCTGATGAGCCCCAACAAGGGTGAAGCCGGTGGTGGGCTGTCGAAGAACTGCGATCAACTTTGTGAGTAGTGTGTTACGTCTGGACAAGAGCACTGCGATATCTCGAATTTTGTACCAACATGAAGCTGTCCAATGCAGTGCATTCAATCGAAGTGGGCCATCATGAGGGGGACGTTCAGCCGGTGTAGCCAAATGTGTACGCAAATGAGAGCATTTGTCCAGATCCTTCCTGGGACCGCTTAAAGTTTTAACGTGTATCGAAGCCATTTTTAAAGGGTATTTGTGCTATTTTCAGCATCTATCGACGTGAAATGAGGTGTTCCGGGGGTGACACGTTCCTCCACGTGTGCATGCCTTTTCTATATTTGTGCCGCTCTCTTAGTTACGTGACATAAGTGGATGCATTGCAAAGACATGCGCACGTGACCACCTATGCACACACGCACTCTTCTTGAAGGTTCACGGCTACTTCGAGGTCATGAATCTGGAGAGTAGTGTTTGATGAATAAATCGGAAAGGAAACCTCCAAAATGAGTCAGGTGATAATCGATGAGGTAGAATCGATATCTTGATTGGATATAGGATACGTCATCCCACAGAATGACGAAAGGCCTAGGCTCCAGTGGTGTTACACACTAGTGGTGGTTTCACGGTCACTTGACAACCTAACCATGTGACTAATGAACCCGTGATAACGACGCAAGGGTTAGCCAGCACATGACCAGAGATTCAGTGGACGCTGGGGGATTCAATAGGATGAAAAGAACGGGGTTGCCGACTGACAAAGAAGCGAAGTGAAGAAAAATACCTTTAGGATATCATGACAATGATGAGAACTCACGCAACAATCTGAAGACACGTTCATGTTGTAGTAACCTTCGTCGCCGAGCACGCTCAAATCAGAGGTGAACGCTGAGAGGGATTTTCGAGCACCTCGTTTAGAGCGCTTTGTACGCTTCGATTCCCGCTTAACCGATTTATTGGCGGAACGTTGGTGATTGAAGCGAAACACTTCGGACTGAGACGCACGGGCCATCATTTGCATGTTGGCCCGCAGTTTCCTCCGCAGCGTTGCACCGCGTCCGGCTTTTTTCGAACCTGATGGACAAGGAGCAAGATCTGGGTCCGTCTTTTCCACCTTTTCAGGAACGTATGAGAGTGAGGGATAGAGGTTGAACGCGTTGTTATCCGCACCGCTGCAGTCTCCGACATAGATTCTCTCTGGGCCTGCAAACAAGAGTGACTGAATGATGCAAGTGATTGAATTCAAGTGGATGGTCGTCATGGAATCTGTTGTGGTGTCCATTTGAAGGTCTAAGCTATTTGTCGTTTTTAAAGTACTCACGTTGCAGAGGGGGCCAAAAACAAATTCAACGTTGGATGCAACGAGATGATGACTGCCTTCGAAATCTTTTCTAGAAGAAAAACCCAACCTTATGGATGGAAAGTCGACTTGCTGTTTAACCACTGGGGGCGATATTTGCCAATGACATAAACAGACTGCGGGCTTATCAAAATGTAGGGAGAACACTGGGTATGGAAAACTGGGGTACCACAGCCCTGGATAGATACATAAAGAAGGGCTGTATGAGGTCGATTAGGAACTTTGTGGAGCGGTGTTTGCAAGCCAGGAAACTGAGTATGTAATCTCCACGAAGCTTCCTGCAGTTAGCTACCCGAGTAGAGGATCCGCGATTCCGTGTTTCCAGGCGTGGGAAAAACACAAAGACACTATGTCTGGTGAGTACGAGAAGCTGGTTTAGGCTGAGGAAACAAGAAGACAGCTACCTTGTTTGGTTCACTATATTTGACGGTGCTTATACGCGTGTGTACTGATTGTGTTAAAGAGTAAAAATCGTGGAATCTTTTTTTTCAAAAGCACGAAACTGACGAGAATCATTAGTGAAGGACTGGAGGGGTGTCATCCTGGACGTTACGAGGTAGGTTAGTGTGATCAAGGATTTCTAAGTGAAGGAAACTGGAATGAGTTCTTCGTCGGAAGCAGGGAGAATGAGTAAATGCCGGGTTTCAGAGAAGTTTAATGGATGGCGATGAAAGAAAGGTGAAATGATGCTATTTCGAACAACACTAGAGTCTGTATATGTAACACACTACTCATAAGGTTGCTGAATGTTCTTCCACAGCCCATGACATAAAGGATTATGGTAGAAGCCGATGATGCCTGGCTGCTTTCCGATATGGAGGGAAAATCTGGTAATATTTTGGTTGATGTCACGCTGGGCAAATCGACTCAAAATTTGGGGAGAGTTCAAAAGGTCAAAGGTAAACTGTACTTCGGATTTCAACCGTTGACGATGTGTTAACCCGGGAATTTTGAGTCAGAATGCTGTACTTTCAGTTGATACACCTCAGTTCACCGAAGATAAGGTAAAATAAAGGAACGAGAGCCATGAATTGGAGGTGATGGTCCAATCTATGCATTGACGAGAAAAGGATCTGTTTGTTTGGTGTATCTGGGGTTCACAGCTACGTATTGAAGGCGATAGTTGTGATGCAAGACTCCAGTGGTTGAGTAACGCAGTTATGTAGATTAGGTTAACTAACTATTGTTTTGTCTCGTCCCGCAGTCCCCATCCGGGAATACGACAGTTAACGACGCGGCTAAGTCGATTGGCAATGCTTTCGTGTTTCCTTGATAAGTCATTGACTATCGTCTCTGTCCCACAGAGGAATCATCAAAGATAGTCCTATGAGGCAAAGGGTTCCGTGGCGTACGAAGTACATGGATTACCCACTGTGACCTGTGGAATGTAACCAACTGGTGGATTTCCTCAAATACCACTTAGTGTACCTCAGCGTTAGCGATCTTCTGTCCCAAACAGACCCACACAGTGCTTCAAAGGCATCTTTTGGTGAAGCACCGAGAGCTTTCGGTTGTTTCTGATCTTGAAATTAGGACATATCGGACCGCGGCATTGTATATTTTGCCTTTGACAGTCAAGCTGATGTTACCTCGGTGCCGCCAATGCAGGAGCTCAGCAAGCGCTTCTCTGAAGTTACCACTTCGCAATTGGCAAACAAAACGAACAAAAAGGAAAACCAGAATGAGAATGGATGTGTAGTTTATGCAAAATTTTTAAGTATAGTTATAGCCAACTTTTGAGAAACTTGTCAGAAAGAACGCACCAAACCACGCGGTTTGTTGAGTGCCATGCACGCTCCGCTTTGGTGTTGCGAATGTGAACGGCGCGGAAGCCGTTCCAAACGGCTGTTCGACGCAATCAACCCAAGTGTGTCCAAAGTTGACGGATCTGTGACTATACCCAACGCCTGTTTGCTGACGAGTGAAATTTGCGGATTCCCTGGATGATTGTCTGTGTGTAGTCGACGAACTGGACAAGGCGCTATTCCAGTTGGTCTTCGGGATTCCAAACGAATCATTGGTCCATGACTCCGAGGACGCTCGACAATCACTCGGTTCGGATGAATACAGCTGATTGGCTGCTCCACGCGGTACCTCGACATCAACGTGATTTGACATCTTTGTGTGTTTTTGACAAGACCAGTAATGTCTACACCGTATAAGCCACACAACAAGCGCGACTAACGAAAAGAGAGGGGCAAAAAAGGGGAGCATGACAATGAGTAAAGAGTCAATTTGTGAGGTCAGTCAGTACGAAATTTACTTTGCGCTGTCGAGATCCTTCTGTTCCCAAACCACCATCAAGTGATCACAGAATTGGAAAACAAAACTACTTGGTATTTTCCAAACAGTGATGTGTGGAAAGCCATAATCTCCTATGCATATTGAGTGTGTAAATCGTCTGTGGGTTACCTGACACCGTCACAGCGAGTAATCGTCCGGTCATTCAAAAATTAGATACTGAAACACCGCTAAGTTGTCGGAATCAATGGAAAAATAAGTTCTCGAGTTGTCGGAATCAATGGAAAAATATTTCAAGTTCTCGAGGAATACACCCATTTGCAAATCAATTTGGTTTTCACGAGAGACTCAACTGAATCTGTCGTTTTTGATACTCTACAAATGAAAGTGCTGCACACAGGCCGCCTCACGTTTCAGTTGAGTCTCTCGTGGAAAACAAATTGATTTGCAAATGAGTGTATTTCTCGAAAACAGTGCAATTTGAGTTCAAATAGATCACAAGGGTGACGGAAACTCGGGAACTGCGCCTACCTGATGAGCCCCAAGAAGGGCGAAACCGGTCGTAGGCTGTCGGAGAATTTTCAGGAACCTTATGAGTAGTTACCCTTATTTCAAGTTTTGTTAAAGTGAAGAGCACAGTAGCCTTGAGACGCTTTTAACTCATTTACTCCTTTTAATTCAAACATCTTTGGAGACGTGTGCGTTACTAAGCTCTGTTCCAGAGCTTCGAATGGGTCACATACAGAAGTGCAGGTCACCCTATTCAGATGTACGTACATCAATACATGCACACCACTACTCAGTGCATTGACAGCAACGCGCTGATGACCTTAACTCGGCTCCTAAGTTCGGTGAAGAACAGTTGGGCCACTAAATGTGAATGCGGGGTGGAAACTCGCAAATAAAGAATCCTGAGGTTTAGTAGGTTCAGAAACAGCGGCTTGGTTTTACGCGAGTGCTGTAAAGGATTCTTGCTGCAGAGGCAACCTGATGGCCAAATTTTAATTGAACTTTTTTTTTCAAAAGCGGTTACACCCTTCCGGACAAAGCCTAACTTTTGTTTAAATCTTGAACAATGTTCACATACGTGAACTTCGAATTTTGAGGGAACTCAATTAGTTTACTGCAACACTATCGATTCGTTTATAACGAATTCGTCAACGATTGTTTAATTTGTCACGATTAGATAAATGTGGTAGGATTCTGCTCAGGTTCTTGTGTGTATCAGGTCGTCACTCCACCAGCTGATTGTCACGACCGTTTAGCCGAATCACTCTTCCTTGTATATGCCTAGAAAAATTTCAAAGAATAATGCATGATAAACCTGGAACAATAGTCACATTTCTACTTGGGTTCAGAACCGTTGAACTCCTCTTATGACCTGCACTGTGTTACTCCTTCCTCAGCTTCCTTTGAAATACCTGAATTGCCCAACAAGTTCTTGCCACGTGGGCAAAATCTGGCCGAGGGCCATGGTTTTTTCCCAAAACTTTCCAAACCGTTCCCTCCCTTACTTTCCACTGGTCATGTAGGCCTCGAATCAACCCCCGAAATTGAGAATACTCAGATAATGTTTTGTGCACGTCGATTCGATCAACCGCACGCCCCCTCAGGTGAGCATTAAGTGCAATCGTAATGAAACGCAGAATAGCTAAGCTCCTGTCCGAATGATAACCGCAACTTAGGCATTAGGAACAGCAGGTATGATCAACTAGTCAACGCATTTGACCGAAATGCGTGCTTATCGATCGCTTTGGTCCTATCAGAGCGGTGTGACTTTCTGTATTTACCAGTTTTGGGACAAAAATCTAGTTTTGTTTTCTCATTTCTATTTCTTTAAACAAAATTAATACCTTGGTTTAGCCGATCTCACAGGGGTGCTTTGGACGACTGGTTGCATGGGGATATCGTCTCATGTGACAGCATCGTGTGGTTCTGATTCCAAGACTTGTGTTTGAAACCAGTCTCATGACCGATGAGAATGATGGATTGTCGATCCAGAAAAATGACCAAACGTCACTCCCCACCCTAATCAATCAATGCTCTAGGAATTAGTTTAATTTGTTGGACTTATTGTCACACTCGGTCACATTCCACAGCTATAAAGTTGAGTTTTCGAACTTATCAGGTGCATTTATCAGCCAACTTCGGCTAAATCTAGTGGGCTTGGAATTCGGTGTTAAAAAACCAAGCATATCTGCATAGTTGTGTATACATTTATAATGAGGTGGAACAGGCGCGGTTTTTAAAGATGTTAGTGATCATGCATTATCACGTGGCCTAGACACACATATTGTCTTATAGCTGACTTGATTAGCATGGATACAGCATGGATCACGAAGATCTTAGGTGTTGTTGGTGCGGTCCGTCATCCAGGACGGGACCACTGTGACCCCGCTGGGGATATTGCCGGAAAAGCCGGCGATTCGACATCAGTGGCGTTCGTGTGTTCAGTTTCTTTTCAGATGTTCTTTCTGAGCGTTTGGGGGTTCTGGAACCTTGGAATGTTTGTGATAGTCCTTAAGTAATGAAGCACGGGTTTCAATGATGATTTAATCGTGCCGGACAGTGATGGATAAATCTCACCTGTGATAAACACCCGTGAGGTTTTTCCAGTGTGTGCGCAGCCTCTAAAGATGGTGAGTGAACAAATGCAGTGCTCGACCCACTGGGTATGTCATTCCGGCTCACATGAGTCAAGTCAGTGGCACGTTCTGCTCAAATGCAGCTCGACATAGAGAAGTTGAAAATAGAGTAATGTATAGAACTTTGTGAAATACGCTCATTTGCAAAAAAATTTGGTTTTACTAGAGGCTTACCTGGAACTAAGCTGAATCTCTCATTTGTGATGTTTTCAAGCAACTGAATATGCTTCAACAGGTCGCCTCATGGTCCTAGGTGAGTCTCCTGCAAGACCGAATTGGTGTTCAAGTGAGTATATTTTGTTAATTTCGTGCGATTTGGGGTCAAATAAAACACAAGGTTGACGGAAACTTGAGGACTGCGCCTACTTAATGAGCCCCAAGAAAGTGATACCCGTCGTAGGCTGTCGGGGAATCTTCAGCAACCTTATGAGTAGTGCATCACGATTTTGAGTACAAGAACGTCTCACTGCAAGCACACACAAAAATCATCGGCAGAATGCTTCTTTCATATACAGCCACGAGTAATATTGAGAAAGTAGGTAAGAATGTAAGTTACTCACGAGCGCATCAGAAACCCCATGAGAATTGTCCGAGTAAGTCAGCTCTAATAAGTTATCTAACACAGTCGTGAAACAGAGTAGATTAATAACCGCTGTTATAGCCACCGGCTAATGACTTCTTAGTAAAGCTAATCGCTCAGCTGTAGCATTCTTTCCATGCCTAACTTCCATGCCACCAGAAGGAAACACAAGAGATGGGAAACTGCCAGGGAAGTCGACTTTCCGAGGTCGGGTTCGAACCGCGGACCTCCCGGTTAGTAAATTCGCGCTCTAACCACCGAGACATCTCGCCCCATGACTTCTTATTGGATTGATGAAAACTCATAGGCAGCTCAATATTTATTACGTCAATCTTCCAGAGGACATTGGGCAGGTAATTTATTGTTTGCCTACCCAAGCATGCACCATGATCTAAAAGTACGAAGCAAGGTTGGTGGGAAGTCAGTGACTAGCCGACCTGATGAATCCCAAAACGGTCAAATCAGCTGTAAGCTGTCAATGATCAACACTACGGATATTACTGATATCTTGAACATCATCCCAGGTGAAACATAAAAGAGCTTGTATGCAGCATATCCATTTGACAAATGTTACAAAAGGGGAATCCAGCCTTCAGTTTGATTCGCTGACGATGAAGGGAAATTGGCCACATACAATAATCAGGACTGTCTACAAAAAATATAAGCGAGGAGCAAGGCAACCCTTCCACTGTGAGAAAAGGGGAGTCAGGGGAGTCAAAGAAACTCGAAGCGAGAGAGAAAGGCTAAGTGCACTTGGTCTGTCCGGTTCTTACGGCAGATTTCTAATCTGGTTTGAAGCACTTTTATCCTTGTCTTTGAGTGAGGCGTCACACTAAGCGGTTGGTGCGCGTTGAAAAGGATAGTACATCCTTTAAGGTGAAAATTAAACGAAGTATTCAATGTGACTTTGTCGTCACGTTGTGAGTTGTGGGAAACTGACAGTAGAGGTGGGCAAAGTATTCCATGGATGAAATATTTTCCGCACACGCACTGTGGTATTGGAAACTGAGACTGGAAAGAAGCCTCGCATAATCGTCAGACGTCGACCGCTGGTCTTGATCCCAAATCGCTGTAAAATCATTCAATCGGATTTGCTATCATCTCCCATGTGTTCGGGTTTCACAGGTAGCTGTGATACCAGCGTAACGGTGATACTACTGATTGGGGGCATGCGAGTAGTATGTTTTCTCGTAAATCCCCTTCGCGTCTTTTGAACAGTGAGATCTACTACAGAATTTGTGGAGTCGCTTTGTAGCATTTGCTTGGATTTGAATTTGAATATGAATATGAATATTTAGGAAAGTTCAGGAAGGCGCGTTTGAAGGGAAGATGGATATTTAGTTTTCGTAAACAGGATGCACATGAGAGTTTTGCTTTCCTGTCCAATAGTCTGTAGCTGTTCAGTTGGCATTTTCTAATAAATAACCTCACAGGGAAGGACTTCTTCCTTTCACCAGTACATACCGATGTATGGTGCTGAGGCGGTATCTAGTAGTGTGGCTTTGTACAGTTACGAGAATTACATTCACCTCAACCGGTCACGTTGCCTGGAATTATTGATTTATTAGACCACACTTGCACGATTCAAAGACTCATCTAACTGAGACTGGAAACCCTTGGATATGGTTTAGATTTTAGGCTAATCAAAGATGGTCAAGACAGTTGGGAGAACACGCGAGCGGTTACGAAACCGGTCGAAGGGTGTCGAAGAATTCCAGCAACATCGTGATTGGTGTGTGTGTGTGTGCGGGAGATCGATTATTACACCAATCGAAATACGAGGCAAACCATCTGTCAGCTGAAAAGTGTCACCAACATTACCTCAGGCTCTCGTAGGAACCAATATAAGTTTGGCTTTGCAATAATGAATAGAAAATCAATAATTCCGGGAGTACCGCTGATGAGCAATACCTCATCAGAGCACCATGTTGCTCAGATTTTCACGGTCCGCCAGGGCTTGAAAGCGGAGAAATATCACACGGGATTGTCTCTAACGCGCTGCTACGCACCACTACGCTCCCCAATAACGCACCGATGATATCACCTCGATTGGTGCCCAGCTCCACGAACAAGCCAACGACCACCAGGGGTGGTCTCATATCTCCTTCAAGTTGTAAGTAATCCACCAAGTAGGTACGTTTTGTACATGAACATTGGAATTTCTGTGACAATCAAACTAGTAAGTATGATGACGGTCAGGTGGATGATAACATAGGTGAATCAACCCTAAACGTTGAAATCTCTTTTATTTTCTGGTGAAACGCCGACGTGAAATTCATACGAACCAACCAGACTGATCAATCGTAAACTGGACTAGCCTGGATTTCCGATACATGGATCAAGTCGACACGCAAAACTGAGAGTACACCTACGCTCAGGATGCCGTCGCCGCTACTGCGGCTTTTACGGCTTCTGAGATGGTGCCGATGACGGTGTCCTTGATGACTATGCTTATGGGCACGACCATTCACGATAATGATGACATTGATATGAGTCGTGATTTGCCACGATGACTTTGGCACATGAAATCTGTTGCGGTACAAGGAGGAATAAATTCCGCGGAGTGAGCAACCTGGCCTCAGGTGGTAGCTCGCAGTGCAAAGCCGCAGTGAGACCATTGTGTCACAGTAAGAGCGTATTCGCAAGCAGACAAGCGCACATACAGTAGAAATTACGTCTGAATAAAGTAATCATCTGACTACAAGTGATAGGCAGCTGTCCAGCAGACGCAAGCACGACTCACAAAAGAATTTCTCCCATGCTAGACGCCAAAATGAAGTTTGGCACATATTTGGGCATCAACCAATGTGTGAATGTGGGAAAAATTCCAAACAAAAATCATTACCCCCGATTTCTTTTCAACGCATGATTAATGGCTGCGGTGGAGGACAGTACTATCTATCGATCCGTCACGTGATTTAACTTGTGCGCTTCCAACTGTCTGGAACAAAGATTTCTGAGAACTTCTTAGAAGAAGTTCAGATGAATTGCGTGCACACACCTCTCAGGAAATATCACGCAAACCCGATCGGCATGAACACCGGTGAACACAAATGCAATCAGAACAGAATTTTGTAACGGCACTTGGCGAAATTGAGTGCCTTTTTTAATGGTATACTAGCTGTATGCAGTAGATGAAGTCAACACATCGCGGACAGGTAGATTAGCCAGATGCGTATCGCCTACACATTCACCGGGTAGAGAAATTATAGATTTCTGAAACCCTTTTCCAGCGGTTTGTTGCATTTGTAGATGGTGCCGCTTTGAGAAATCCCACTTAAGATGATGATGGTCAGTGAGAGAGAAAAGGCTCGTCCAAGTGCATCAGTGTAGCAGACTAACTGCATACGAACAACTGTTACTGTGTGTTAAAGTCATCATCATCGATAGCACGACATCACTGTTCAACACCGATGCTTCACTGCCGTACAATCATGATTTATTTGGAAGCCTTATTGTAAAGAAAAGAGTAAAGGTGGACAGGGAAGGGACTTAGTGGAGGTGTCTACACCTCCAGACATTCACTCAGGCAATCTGGATAGAAACTGACATCGATTGGCAGCCATATCCTGTAGTGTCTCCAACCAGACACAGTGAGGATCACGCGGTCCCCATCCTGGAAGGGGGGTAACACCGACAGCAGCTGTTTGTTTCGTGATCTCGTTCATACTCCTCTGCCAAAACAAGGGTTGGCCACATCTCTGTTTACGCCACTCTGAATTGGGCATCTAAAACAGCATTCTCTTCGGCAAACGATGGCTTGGGATGCGCAATACATGTCCCAACCAATGCAGCTTCTGGTGCTGGACACATTATCCGATGGAATTACCCGTCGCACAACCGAAAACACGCTTTCTAACTGCCTCGTTACGGATTCGCCGACACCAACCCACACGAGCTATGGTTCTGAGACAACGATTGTCGAACACCTGAAGACGTCTTAGTTCCGCTGCTCGAATAGGCCAAGTCTCACAGCCATACAACAAAACAGCCCGTACTGTAGCTTGATACACATGTCCTTTCAGATTCAGGGATACACTACTCTGGTATCATGGGTGTCTAAAATCAGCAAACGCGGCCCGAGCCTTGCAGAATCGTGTATTGACAGATGAGGTCAATGCACGAATCTGCAAGGCTTGGGCCGCGTTTGCTAATTTGTGACACCTATGGCCTCAGAATGGCTTATCCCTGAGTCTGAAGGGGCGTGTGCATCAAGCTGCAGTATGGCCTGTTTTTTATGTTAGAGTATTTGGCTACGACCCCATGCTCATAGCCATTTGTTTCATAGTATGGAAAACGTACCTGTCCGTGTATGTGACACTTAAACAAACACAAGTATTCAGCAGTTGATCCGGTTGCGTACTGGACTTTCAAAGTCGAAAATGGAAGCAAGTCTAACTCACAGACCTTGTAATGTGGTCTCGCTCAAGTGGCAGTCCATGTTGAGAGGAATTTTGTAGAAGGATATTTGTGTGTATGCGAAAGTAGAGTCGCGCATTCGGTCATGCACACTACTGATGATTAAGCTAGTCAGATCTGGTTGCATCGTTAATCGGCTCTGACTCAAGTATAACTTTCCGTTTTTGTCTCCGATTCAATATATCCTGCACAAGATTGAGATGAGCTGTAAGGAATGTCTATTATGAGAACTCTCCAGTATATCTGAATTCTCCCAGTATGACCCATAACGTGGGAGTAAACCGTAGGAAACATATAGTTTGACCCGCTGGACAAACATCACATTAGCTTCTGGTTTTGCGACTGGTTTCACATAAGGTTGCTGAAAATCCGTCGACAGCCGACGACTGGTTTGCCCTACTTGGGGCTAATCAGGTAGGCGTAGTCTCCGGGTTTCCGTCAACCTTATGTTCTACTTGAAACCATATTGCACGAAATTAGCGAATATACACTCATTTGCAAACTAATTTGGTTTTGCGAGAGATTCACTTGGAACCCAGCTGAATCTCTCGTTTTTTGATGATGTTCTCAGGCAACTGAATGTGCTGCACCACACCGCCTCATGTTTCAGTCGCTACGATATTCGAGATATCGCGATACATGTATATCTTTGTAATGTACTACCCATTAGGTTGCTGAAAATCCGTCAACAGCCCATAACTGGTTTCTCCCTTTTTGGGGCTCATAAGGTAGGTGCAGAACCAAGAAGCGACAGATCCAGACGTGTGCTGCTCTGTATCCCAACCGGAGGATGAGCAGTCCTCAATTTTGAACAGATATATCCCAAAATTCAATCGCATAAGACGCGACTCACCAAAGTTGCCACCGACGAGTGATCTGAGCCCTTCAGCAGTCCCCGGAAGATTGTTGGAACTTGCAAATCCCAAATTATCTTCACCCACCTTTTTTGAAACTGTGCTTAAACATGTTTCCGGGTATCCACCAAAATAAGCATCACGCAAGCCGCGAGTGATCAGTGTCCTTCCAGAAGTAGAAACGTCTGCTCGGGCCATGGGCAAGAGTGGTCTCCAATCATTCGTCTTGAGCAAATACACAATAATGCAAGAATGCCAAGCTTTCCAAGTAGTGGCCGTTCAGTTGTAACACCCTTTTGGTGCCCAAATGCCATGCCACCAGAAGGAAAGAAGGGATACTGCTAGGTTGCCCAAGCCTAGACGGGGGGAAGTCGAGAGGCAGAGGTCTGGTTCCAACCACGGACCTTCCGGTCAGTAAATTCGCGCTCTAACCATTTGGGCCTCTCTTACTGAGTGGCATTTACGGATGGGGATAATGTGAGGTATAAAGTGACTGAGGTTCCGAGGAATTCGTACTGATTACGCAATATCTCTGATCGAACTCCTGCTATGTAGTAGGTTTCAGGCCTTCAAAAATCAGAAAAATAGCCTTATATCCAGTCTACCGAAAATCTTATAGCATTTAACGGCAACCTGAGGTTCTAGAACAAAGTCTAATCAATATGCATTCGGTCACAAGTGTTCGAAACTATCGGGTGTCCTGATTTCAGCTCACCGGACAAATCCAGTGAAACGTGAATCTAACGCATCCGGTCGCAATTCAGTTCGGAATCAATCTACTAGTTAACTAGGGCGGATAGACAAAACTGTGTGCAGACTTCATCGTTCAGTATTTGGCTTCCGACAATTTTTAGGTGACCGTTACTCGCGCGGGTAAGGTGAATCGTGACTGACTGACACCTGACAATTTTAATCCAGCTGCCGTTTGCTGTGCTTCCTTTCCAAAAAAAGGACATTTTTCACAGGCGTAGCTTGCTGAACCCAAGTTTGGCGCTGTCAAAACTTGACAAATTCAATAAAACATTTCCTCGGAAGGCCATGCGCTCACGAAGACCATTAGTTTTAAATAAGTCGTTCAGCTTGAGCACCTTTCCAGAGCCTAGCTGCCCTACCACCAGAGGGAAGCACTAGGACTTGGATACTGACAGGTTGCCCAAGCCTGGACAGGGGAAATCAAGAGACAGAGGTCAAGTTCGAACCACAGACCTTTCAGTCAGTAAATTCACGCTCTACCCACTCGAGCCATATCTTCCTTAAGCGGAGGGACGACCTCAACACTCCGTATTCCTAGCCGGGCACCCATACAAGTACTAACCGGGCCCAACGTTGCTTAACTTTGGTGATCAGACGAGAACCGGGGTTTCGAACATGGTGTGGTCACGGCCATTAGTCCAGCTTCTAGGGAAATGATAGTCCCATTGTCTAGGTACTTAGCCCCCTAAACTCCGGTTTCTGGGACATTGTGGTCGACAAACAATATACAAAGTTTAACATAAGATATCGATCGAAGAAATGGCATGCCTAACAGCATGTACTGGACAGGCTATAGGACCAGAAAGTCCTACTGGATCAATGAAGTGGTTCGCCTTTATTTGGATTTTGCGGGCACTTTGAGTCCTAATTCCATCGAATTTACACACAGAACGTCTTTGTATTCGTGTTCGACAGTGGCTTTTATCACGTTTAAAGCACTGAATCGCCTCAAACACCTGATCGCCTGCACTACAAGTAGGCGTATTGGAGGACCAATGAACTTGTCTTTTACATTCCTATTCGCTGCAGTGCTTTCGGCACCAAATCTTCTCTTAAGTGCTCGTTTAAGGGGGAGCTGGGTAGACCTTAATTCATAGCCAACAATGCGCTAAAAAAGAAACGGC
The DNA here is from genome assembly GCF_000715545.1 of Opisthorchis viverrini. Classification (NCBI taxonomy): domain Eukaryota; kingdom Metazoa; phylum Platyhelminthes; class Trematoda; order Opisthorchiida; family Opisthorchiidae; genus Opisthorchis; species Opisthorchis viverrini. The sequence goes on from NW_008752023.1 coordinate 230,055, forward strand.
GCGGGTAGAATAGTCAGATGACACTGCTTTCGAAAACCAGTGGAACTGATGATTGTACTGGTTCTGTACCGTTCGAACACCACAACCATACATATAGTACTTAGATTTCCAAAGCTATTGAATAACATCAGAACAGATGTTGACTGGTGCTAGAAACGTCACTTGTAAGCGAATCGTAAAAGGCGCCGGACCATAACCCCCTTTGATAGTATGGTGAATATGATGGGCAAACTACCATCAAACATCTCAGTGTTCCCCTTATCAAGGTCACAAGCTGGGTCTGTAAACAACAGAAAAGAGCTGGCAGTCAGCAGTTACAGCCCTACTGGCTATTCTTATGAGACGATTCGAAAGATTTTTAAGATGACAAATCCATAACTTCTGTGGGTTGGTGTCGGTGAATCCGTAAGGAGACAGTTAGAAGGCGAGTTTTCGGTTGTGCAACGGGTACTTCCATTGAAGAGTGTGTCCAGCATTAGAAGCTGCGTGTGGGTTGGGACATGTGTTGCGTATGTCAAACCAAAGTGTTGTTTTTCATGACTAACTCAGAGTGGCGGAAGCAGAAACGTGGCAGAGGGGAATGAAGTGAGTTACGAGACGTTTGGTTGCTGTTCGTGCTACTCACCTTGTCCGTACCGTAAGGAGACAGTTAGAAGGCGAGTTTTCGGTTGTGCAACGGGTACTTCCATTGAAGAGTGTGTCCAGCATTAGAAGCTGCGTGTGGGTTGGGACATGTGTTGCGTATGTCAAACCAAAGTGTTGTTTTTCATGACTAACTCAGAGTGGCGGAAGCAGAAACGTGGCAGAGGGGAATGAAGTGAGTTACGAGACGTTTGGTTGCTGTTCGTGCTACTCACCTTGCAGGATGGGGACCACATGATCCCCACTGCTCCTGGGTGGAGACACTGCAAGACATGGGTGTCACTCGATCTCACTGGCTTTCTTTTTGCCAGTTTCTATCCAGATTGCCTGAGTAAGTGTATGGAGGTGTAGGCACCTCGAAACGATATAAGGAATCTAGCACTAAGTCCCTTCCCCGTTCACCTTGATTCTTTTCTTCACAATAAGGTTTTCAAATAAATCATGGTTGTACGGCAGTCAAGCATCGGTGTTGAATACTGATGTCATGCTGTCCACGATGATGATGACGGTGATGGATATCCATCCGTATCGAGTCTAGTAAGAATCCTCAAGAATAATGGAAGCTTCAACTAGGATAGCCCCACATTCAAGATGCCCGCTGTCCAAAATCTTCCATTGGGTATGCAAAATGCAGTATGAAAAATGCACAAAGGAACATGCACTGACAACGACTGTTTTACAATGAAATCGCTTAAAAGAGTTGAGACTTTTGGCGGAAATGTTATCTGAAGATGAGTAAGACAGAGCACAAAAGTGGTCTTTAAACACTGCTGATCACTGTGTTGTTGCCGACGTTCTTGTGCGAACTGCAGCTTGAAAAGAAAGTTGATTTCACTGGAACAAATAGGGTTGTCACCATTTGTTTAAAATGGCCAACGATCGATAAATGTCGTGGATTGGGTTCACATAGCTGGTTGTAATTGAAGATGAATCACTAACAGTGGCTTACCGACTGGTTGAAAGAACCAGGAAAACCGATCAGCATGTATGCCTTAGAAAGGTTCAGCTAGTGAAGCGTTTACATCTCAGTACGTTGAAAGAACCAGGAAAACCGATCAGCATGTATGCCTTAGAAAGGTTCAGCTAGTGAAGCGTTTACAGGGCATCTCAGTACAAATCTTTCGGTTTTCATAACACTTTTGTCGGAAAATCAACCCCCACATTCCAATACAACATTCGCTGAGGCTATTTAGCTTAACAGATGGAAACTGCTTATAGTTTGACGCCGTTAACGTACCTTAATCAACTTGCTCGGAAAACAACCGGTGTCAGCTTACAAAAATTTGATTACCAAAGGAAAACTGGCACTCGAAGTAACCCAAGTCTACTAAAAGTGTATACGTGCATTCCCACTCACAGGCAGTTCACCTTGAACCCGATTACCAGTTTTCGCTTCCTAGAATTCAAGGGTGGAGAATCAATGCTTTTTGGAGAAACAAGTGGTCAGATAATGCCTTGTGGTATGTCAGACACACTTGACCGATTACGGAATGCGTTGGATTCTAAAACTCGTAAGAAATTGACAATAACTGAAGAGGCACACAGTTTTTGGTAGCCTGTGACCCCCTGGAACCATTCCACATCCGAAATTGATGGGACTGTGTTGGAATATTGGTAGCTCGGGTGAGTTTATTGGTTGTTGATCAGGTGTCTGTTGATCTGTTCGCCGAGCTTGGTAATTGATTTGCAAAAGTTTCGTCACCATTCGAGGAGACATCTTCAGTGCGCTGTTGGTTGGGTAGTTCCTCTCTTCGTGTCTGCGTTTATATAGTTTACAAAGAGTAGCCTTTGCACTGTAACCTGGATTCTGGTTGGTCCAACTTTACTCTGTGTTGAGTTGTGGTTTGTATTTCTTGCTTCCTAGAGCCACGCTACTATTGAAATTTCCGTCCATTGTTGTCTCTTCCGGTTGGTCCGTTCTGGCAATTTCAACAGTAGCGTGGTTGTAGGAAACAAGAAATACAAACCACAACTCAACACAGAGTAAAGTTGACCAACCAGAAAACCAGGTTACAGCGCAAAGGCTGCTCTTTGTAAACTATATAAGCGCAGACACGAAGAGGGGAACTACCCAACCAACAGCGCACTGAAGATGTCTCCTCGAATGGTGACGAAACTTTTGCAAATCAATTGCCAAGTTCGGCGAACAGATCAGCAGTCACCTGATCAATTAATAATATTCCACATCTATCACTTGCATTTACATTTTCACGCTTGTGACCATGCTCTTCAAAACTGAACGATATTAATCAGATAAGTACGTCGGTGAAGTGTACTCGCAAGCAAAATACACTGCTGCCAACAAGAGAGTGAGCAGAATGTGCTGCACAAAGTCAAGACATTCGCAGAAATTCAGTGTAATAGGTGTTCGGTGGGGTGGGGCAGACTCCGCACGGATCTTGTTGAACAGATTAAGCGCCGTGCGAAAAGTTTGGAGTCGAAAAACGGCATGGGAGAATGAGGTGCGGTGGAAAGCCTTTTTCAAAAATGCCTACAGTCCAGCGTCACTTGATTGCATCTGACAGGCAACTGATGTCCGAAAGGCACCAGTGCAGAGACATGATAGCGGACCCATACAACGCTGTACGTGACTCTACTTAGTAGTGTACTTCGGCCGAAACATGCAACTCATAAAGTAATTAAAAATTTACTGGCAGCTCCGCGTCAGTTCACCGGTTAGTCGCCGGTGACTAGCAGATAACGCGCATCTGTATAATCAAATCAATAACATACTCCAAAGCAGTGGTCAGATATATAAAATGTGAACACAACTCACCTAAACATCCGATGAGGCACAATACTCCAAGCACCAGAGCAGCAATCGCTCCGCCTGACATGTGGTCGGGCATTTCAGGGAGTTTCAAATCAGTTACGCACCTTGACCAGTAATACTGATAAAGATATCACTTGATTCATCATGTAACGAAAGAAGCGTCCGCCGAGCAATTGATTGAACATTCACAATTCAGAAAAAGTATGACATTTTAGTAGAAGAATGCGGTAACACAGAGCATTCGAGCTGAAAC
>NW_008752023.1:234247-235156 GCF_000715545.1 Opisthorchis viverrini
AATCGTGTGCACAAAAAAGAGGCTGTGAAACTTCATTGCATGGGGTTTCTCAGCCCAGGGTGCCGGTGAAGCTGAAGCTGTAGTTGATAGACGTATGATTGAAAAAACTGCATGCTAGCCTGGTCTGTTTTTCCGACAATAAATCCCACGTGGAAAAGAAGTCGCAGGGTGGTCTAACGGAACAACAACGACGACGTAAAATGAAGGCTTGTGAAAATTCACACGCGACTTGGATGCTGCACAACCCTCAGACATCTTATAAACATGCCGGTGTAACGGTTGATACTACTGATGGGGCATGCGAGTAGTAGGTTTTCCGGTAAATCTCCTTCGCGTCTCTTGAAAAGTGAGATCTATTAGGGAATTTGTGGAGTCGCTTTGTAGCATTTACTTGCATTTGAGTAAGAGTCGATGAATATTCAGGAAAGTTCATGTCGACGCATTCGAGAAGATGGACCACTTGGATGAACTCGTATCTGTTTGGGGGCATTCCAGGTGGAGTTCAGTCATCAAAAACCTGCATGAAGCTGGTTTTCTCCGGACTATTCGGGAAGCTTTGTCTTCATGTTTTATACTTCTGTGATATGACAGAATGCCGTGCGATTTCTCTGTAACGATCGGGTGAGTAAAATTTGATTCTTAAATACATATTGATGTTTGTGAATAATCTAGCCTTAAGCACCCGGGGCTGAATGGCGAATCCACAAGTGTAGACGGTGTTAGAGGTGCCGAGCTGCGGTGTCCTAACACGCTCCTATACTTGCTGCGTCATGCAACCGGTTTGCGCAATTAAGTAGAATTCATTACTCAGAATCTACTTATCTACTTTGATCTATAGACCAGGGAAATCCAAATAGCGGTTCTCGTTAATCAGAGGTTGCCGGATCACACGGTTTTTGAGACGCGCTT
>NW_008752023.1:235183-299146 GCF_000715545.1 Opisthorchis viverrini
CAAGCTGTACCCAATTTGTATCCCGATTCACCTTTTATTGAATATGAGTAGAGAGGAGTAGAACGAAATCAAAGTGCTTTGTCATTTTCGCCAGCCTACGGATTAACCAAAGGGTGGTTTAAAACCGGAAGTGTAAGTCTGGACAGATTGCAGGAGAATGTTAGGACACAAGTGACCCAGCAAAAATCAGACTATTCAGCGTTTGATTGGCTGTTCAATCGACGTCGTTCAGTCTGTGAGCAGGCCGCGCGGTTCCGTTGTATGCTGATTTTGTTGTGAGCAGACAGAGGACAGTGAATAAGCACCATCCACATTTGCATTCGATTTCCGGAAGAAAAAAGCGACAAACGGAATCCGCCAACGCGCGACAAAAGCAAGTTCACACTGCTCTTCGCGAAGTTCCAGTAAACTTTGAATCACTCGCTGATGAAGATTGTATGAGATGAAAAAATAAATATCTACCTGGTACAAATTGTTAAACGTTTTGTATGCAGCAATGTGAATCAACCAATCGCTGAAATCGATAAGCGATTGTTGCGGGCCAAAATTAAATGGAGTGTGGAGAGTAAAGTCACCTCATCAACATTTGTGCAAACAATGAACTAAAGTTCATTGAGTAGAATCAAAGTTTTCACGAATTTTGAGTGTACTGTGGCACCCCTAATGGACGCCAGATTTGTCTTCTGTGTGCACACAAAAGGGGCACTCAAACATCAAATGTTATGCGACGTATGCCCACAAAAGTGTATCAATAGAGACCGACTGGTATTTTGGTTTCAGTGCTAGATTTGCTTAACTTGGTTTGACCAATCACGGTGAACGATAGCTTACCGCGACGCACCACATTAGTCTGGTTGATCAACAGAATCACAGAAGACCAGTATCTACGTGCCAGTCAGTAAACAAAGCCTTCGCTTGGTACATCACAGGTATTAATGATAAATCATCGGAAGTGCATTTGCAGAATCAAAACAGAAAAACTCATTCTCAAAGTTTTCGTGGTGTAAAAAACCAACTCATCGATTGCTTCCGAGAGGTTGTCAAGCTTAGGGGTGAAGAAAGCAACATCCTTTTATGGTTAGAATAATTGCGTTGTTGGAGTAAAGGCTGACAGGTTGACTTAAGAAGGGGGACCCTAACGGCAAATGAAATTTCAAGAACTGTGTGGAAATCGGAGCATAGAGCTACAAATGTATGACAATCTGTTGAAGACCTTTTACATGTAGGTTCGGGCAACCAGAATCACCCCGCATAACGCCTGAACAATATTGGACAGGATGCGTTTTTGTGCAGGATGCAAGGTTGACAGGTGATTGGTTGATTCAGAAAGATAGGTAGACTTTACAGAGTTTTGAGACATTCATAGTTGATTTAGTGTAGACCAAGGCACTCGCCCTCCGCGCAACAGGAGGATAACCAAGACTGATTCTGATGAAGAGGCTTGATCGTACCAACGCGGAACCTCAGCGCCTGAGCAAACTTGTCCAAAGCTAGGTTCGGTTTTCACACCGAAACGCGAATAATGGCAAGGGGTGCATTGAAAATAATACTACTTACAACTAAATGGCAAAAATGTGGAACTGTTTAAAAATGGACTCTGATTGTCCTTGTAAGTCCTAAATTGCGTAAGTTTTCGTAGAAGTTAGAAACTATGCTCAATCTATTAAAAAAAGGTTCGCGTTAAGGGAGCGTAATATGAAAATTTGAAGGGAACAACTTTCCTTATGATTGGACATGTGCAGATATGATTCGACGCCTCGTAAAGGTGAGCTTAACTGTTGTGGGTGGCTGCGGAGTTTTTAGAATGGACATGCACCACACCCTGTTTGAAAACTCCAGTCCGGACACAATTATTCCAGCTAATCTTAAACAAGGGTGAAATGCACCGGACTCAAGTCTACCTCTTAGTGGAGCTTACCAGCAACGCGCTCCTTTGATGATGTCGGAGCCTAAACTTCGGGCATCTGATGTGCCAGGCGAATGTGTCACCACTGCTCCATCAACACATGAAGGCGATCACATTCGATCTGTCCCTAATTTCTTAGGGACAGTAGCACAATAAAATTTTATGCATTGACTAGTAAACCTACCGACAGTTAGGTACTTCGTTAGTTTTACCATGGACTCGAAAACAGTATGCCAGATAAGCCTGAAGCGCTTTCAGAACTGCCCCGGACAGACGGCCACATCAACCATCTGATTAATCTATACTGTTACATTCATTATTGATTACCACGGACCATCTTTTAAGCCTGAAAGCCGCGTTGAATAGTGTTCAGTTGTGCGTTATTCATCAGCTCCGAGGCTAGATGTGCGCTCCCGACAATGGTCGCTCACTGTTTGTATTACATGAGTGATTATCGATCACCGATAGTAAACACGGGCTAGATGGTTGCTTTTCCGTATGTCTAGAGCAGTTTTATTAGCGTTTCGCATCTATTAGGAACCGAAGCACTACGCTATGCGCATACTGAGTTCCACCAACCACATTATAATGCAAGATTATAAACTGCTTTTGGTGTATATGGTGCGGCATATAAAAAACCCAACCACTTAACCCGCTGCCCGACCAGTAAGAGCGAGCAAAATCTATATGATAAATAAATGAATACATAAGTTGCAACATCCTACATTTCTGTATTGTCCGGTACAAATTAAAGTGGTCGAAAAAACTTGGAATCTCTAGAGCGCCTACATGTGATCAGCATTCGTAGGTGTCCACAGTATGTGTCGTACGGTCTAGCGACATCGTGATCAGCTGATGTATCGTTTTCAGATTTCGACGACCAATCAGAATGACGCATAAAGAGACCGATCAGATTTATGCCAGATTTATCCTGTTGGACTATGACATCTTCAACTATTAATCAATCATATAACGCATCGTAGAACGAGAGACAGATGTCAGATTAAAAGACTCCACACTGGCAACAAAAAAACGTATGTCACATTTCAGAAAACAATGCATACTACCGATTCATACGAGGTTTCCTCTGAGAGTTGTCAGTGCAACTGCCTATCACAGATGGGTCACGTGACACGAGTGTACGTCGTTGTCACAGACTGTCCGGTTTTATGCTATGCCCAATGCTGATGACACGCCACAAACTTTAGACTGGAAGGATGCGGTTTCGAAGCCAAATTAAGAGTCACAAGATACGCAATACGAGGTGGTTTGTAGGCTTCATCGTTTATATCCTAAGAATATCCAGTTCGCTTCCAAATTAGGACTCGTTAACCACTTCGCTGGCAGCGAATATCATCGCAGAGCGATGGTTAACAACTTATATCTAATTACTAGATCAACGGAATATTGTCTAAAATAGTTAAATTCTATTCCAACACGACTCAGCATGGGTGGACCACAAACACATAGTCATATTTTGTGGGTGAACATCCTCAGAAGAAAGTAGCAAACAAATCACGTGACAATACGCTGAAGACGAGACTTAGATCATAATGCCATCGATTGATTCGAGTTCTGGCATCGGATTTCTACTGCTTAATCTCAGCTACCACCTGGGGAGTCAAAAGTAGTCACCTTTAATCCTGTCATTCTAGATGTTTGTGAAGGCCGACACAAATGGAATTTCACATAACAAAATAAATCAAAGGAAGACTTGAAAAAGAACCATGTGGCTAGGACTGACTTGAAGTCTCATACACTAGCGACTCGGAGTCGAGGGAGAGTAAGTCGAACACTGAGAGGAACAGAGATCATGAAAACTAAATTCATGGAATGAGCAAGGGCTTTATTAATTTACTTCCTGGCACTGTAGACAACCAGATTATCACTGCTCCGTTACTGCGCTCAGGTCACTCCACAATAAACCGCCTCAGATGGTTTGCACTAATCGGTTCAACTGACTCTTCTGCCTAAGGTCATCGCTTGCCAACACCGTGAATTGAATCGTTTGACTTTTCTGCTAATTGACACAGGTCCGTGAGACCAGGCACAGTGTGGGGAAACAATCGAGGTTGGTGCCACCTGGCATAGCTACCCATAAGTATTAAGCGGCCAAGCACTGTTTCTCTAAACTTCTGCCTTGTTATTAGCGAATAGACACTCATTTCCAAACTAATATGGTTTTGCGAGAGATCACCTAGAAAGCTGAATCTCTCGTTTGTGATGTTCTCAGGCAACTGAATGTGCTGCACCAGGCCGCCTCATGTTCCAGTCGCTACAATATTCGAGATATCGCGATACATCTATATCTTTGTAATGTACTACTCATAAAGTTGCTGACTAAGCCTACCTGATGAGCCCCAAAAAGGTGAAACCGGTCGTGGGATGTCGATGGATTTCAGCAACCTTATGAGTAGTACATTACAAAGATGAACAGTGTTATGCTTTATGGAACCCAGCGTAAGTTAGTGGAATAACCAGCATTTCAAAAAAATCAACTGATTGTCCTCCAAGATGTCAGGTGATCTACCAGCAATCTCAGAGATATCATTGGTTCTTTAGCGTAGTAGAAACAGTGACAGCACACAGGTTCGGATACCCATCTCCCCGCAGACAAAGCAAACGCACAACAGCAGATCTGGTCTATCTAGGAATAACAGGATCGACGTGTCCTGTAACTGGGATACACGCGCGTGGATATTTTGACCGAAACAAGGCCGAGCGTGCCTTTCGTGAACTTTTTACCGCACTAACATACCGTTTTGTGCCATCGAGGCAATTTTTATTCGCGCCAATGAACCGCAGCGTTTCGAAATGACCGTAAGTTCAAAAAGAGAATTTGATAACCACACAGGCGACAAATGTTTCATCATTTACTTTGTGCTATGGGACTGAGGCTAGCCTAACTGTTTTGAATCGAACACAATCGATCAACATTCTGCAGCCTGGTGGGGCGATTCGTTGACAAGAGACGAGATAGACTAAGAAACGCGGCTGCGTGGTTGGCGCTGGCCGAGACACGCACGTACACGAATGACGTGCCAGCTGATCCATAACGAATCTGGCAGACTCTGCCGGTCAGTTCAAACTGAAGCGACAGTTTTGATTGGTTATGTGTGATTGGGATGGTTTTGGAGCTCGAAGCTCAGCTCTCTTGATTTTTGAATGCAGCGTGTATTCACGTAGCTCGTTCACTTGAGTGTTTGCACGTGGTTGAAGTACGCAGACGCCTGGGGTTTGAGATTGTCAAACTTGGTTACTCCATCTGTCCGTAAGTCGGTCATTCGTGGTCGACCGCAACGGCCGAACCTGACTGGGCTTCACACCTCCGCGTTATCAATTTGACGTCTCCCCAGCTGGATTCTCGCGCACTCGGAGTTTCTGAAACTAACCACTGTATTAGGTCCTGATCTATGAACTTGCTGAAGTATCCTGATCTACTGATTGCAGTAAGTTGTCCACACTCCATGGAAACTTCTTAGCCCAGCCGTCTGCCATCTGGCGTAGTTGAGAGTTGAGATTTTCGGGTCGCTCTCCGAGGTGGCTTCCCTCAATCAGTGAGTGATCGGTCGTAAAGTACCAATCGGTAGCACGCGGCATGTGTAACAATTGATGGACACTTTCTATGGCTGAGAACAAAACGGTACGCATCTGTGTGAAGCCTCGCTGTCTGAATTTGTTCTTCGCATGATGGAAGCGGAAAGCGATGCATTCTCAAAACTGAGAGAATGGACGTCGCGTCTGACTGATTTTTGGATTCGCTGAGATGGATGACCATACAAGGAACAAATATGGCACATACGAAGCGGGTTCAGTGAGACGGGCACTGGATCGCATCTGTGACCGAGGTCCAGTCCGGCAAGCCCTTTTTTATGGTGATTTCCTTTCTGCCATTTTGCATAGTTCGTCAACAAATGAAGCTTTTGCATTACGACTGGTTGACATCTGACATCTCTGACAAGTCTACCCCAAAGTTGTCCAACTCTCACGCCCTGTAGATGACATAACAGAACAAGAATATCACGGATGTCGACGGAATGACCGACGCTCTGGACTTGTTGAGGTCAATGATTGGTGTGAACAGTGGATATAAGTGAGTGCTACTCACAGATTACGTGGTCTTCTTAGCTGGATGGATGGCAGCCTCATCTGTGGAACTGAAGAACTCTCCGTCCCTCTCTCTGTGTGTGTGTACGGAAGAGATCATGGTGGATGGGATGGCTGTGGTCTTGGAGGCGCGTTCCTTCCAAACTGCGGCTCAACAGGTGGACTTCGCAATAGTCTGTTTCAAAACCTAATGCCCCTTTCACTTCAACATAGAGCTGTCCCTGGCTGCTCTTGTGAACATGAACTCAGTGGTTTTGCACGATGTTGCTCACCAAAATCCTGACTGTAGATTCTCTCTGTAGACCAAAAGGTTTGCAACCCTATGTACACTACGATTAATTACCTAGCATTAGAGATTGCTGTTTTCACATAATTGTCGTTCCGCACAGCTGGGTGTACAGAGGATAAGGGGACATACACAGATGTGCAAGTCAGCTTCCTGAGAGGCAGTGCCAAGATGTGAACGGTAAAACCGAACAGTATGGACGTAAGTGGAAAGAAACGTAAGGCGTCAGCCGCACCAGAGAGGGGAACCCCCAAATGAAGGACACCACCTTTCGGCTGATAAGGGGTTTTGTACGGAGGCTGTCTTCAAATAATTTGTAAAGGATCCATGTTCGATACATTTTGCTGAAAAATCTGCGCGGCAATCAGTTCCAAAGTACGTCACCGGCGGTCAGTGTTGACGAAAGGATAATGAGTCGCTTGAAATCGATAGTAAAGATGCCGCACTTTAAGAGCCCGTCGTGATGGCGTCTTAAGAGAGGGTGTGGCATCCAAATGACACCTTTTTTCAGGAGATATTTTGTACGTTGCACTTCGGTATAAGGGTAAGCAAGTAGCTTTGAACAGATGGTTGCAACAAATCGACAGCGAGATAAATTCGAAGTGTCAAGTGTCAGCGGATCCAATGAACAAAATGTGGATCATTCGGGTGACCGTTACTCGTTTAGGAGCTTTACCGTACCAAAACTGACAGCTCCACTCAACCAGCACCAGTCAATCTATTGATAGATCGCTGTCTGACATGCAACGGGATGCGTCAGCTACGCGTTTCACTAAATGCAGCAGTGATTTGGGATCCAGGCAGGCAACAGTTGTGAGTATTTGGTGACCAGTTGCATATCTATACTGTTTCAACACAAGTCCTCGCTAGAAAAAAGTACAACAGCTTTCGCCACTTGATCTGTATGTATCATGTGTACTGCCTGAAAGGCAGTAAAAAGCTCACTCACATTACGCTTTGAAGATATCCCACCCACAAATGCTACTCAGATAACTTGCGAACCTCGCATTCTTGTGTGTTTGCTTGAGACAATCGATTAGGGACTAGTTTTGAGAATGGAACGATCTGACTTGTCGACGTGAAACATTCAAACGGAATCTGCAAGGGCAACCCTATTTACGCAGTGCACAGACATGTGACTGATTTTGTGAGGATAAATCACACGTGATTTACCTGGAACCATGTTTCATTATAGTCTTAGAGAAACACGGTTTCATCACCAATGGTCGGTGAGTATTTAATTTTTAAAAAATACCGATAAACAAACACGGAAGTTCCACATATTAGACGTGTTTTCGTTTGATTATCGTACATGCAGAGGCAAGCAATCCGTGGGGCCGGGTTAATGCCTCTCATCATTGAAAAACGTATTCGCCTCCCCCCTGGTTGTCGACGAGATAGCTGTTGACCCTGTGACCGAGCTCCGTATGTCAACGTTTCCACACCATTACGCGGTTGAGTGAACATTATTCAGCTTGCGTTTACACGGAAGACATCCTATGATACCGATTGTGACAGGTTATTTGTTCATCTATCTTCTATTGGTACAGTTTTGGGCTTCGTCGAACCACGGGTCCTTTGTCCTTCATGATCGATAGGTCGGATCAATTTATTCACGTTTAATGATGGCTCCTTTTGTGAATTATCAAGGCAAAGCAATAGCAGTGGTGGAAGCCTTTCACTTCTAGCGACATCACGGCGACTAGCGGCAGCGTACCTTGAGGAAAACATGAGGAAGTACCGAGCTGCTCAAGTTCAATGAAAAGCATCTGAGATGTTTAGGTTGGGTTGGAACCGTGGACCTTACTGTCGCTAAATTTGCGCCTCAGTCATTGATTCATCTTGTCTAGGCTACCTTGTGGAATCTTCTTCAGATAAAATCGTGTTAATCTTGAATGTCATTCACTGGAACCTGAGAAGACTGATACCGTCTTTTTACATCAAGACTATGTTCGTCGAATCCGGTAGAAACATTCATTGTTGTTCGTCGCAGTGTTTGCAAGATGTCACCATCACCACCGTACTCAATGCTGCTGCAGTTTGTCTCAGTCTGCTTCAATATTGCGCAAATTTGGCTTTAGTTGTGACAACTTGGATGAGAATTGTTTTATCTACGACCTTGGACGCTTTTCGTGTACACCTCGTTTTGTAGTTGTCAATGTGCCAGTTCAACGACGAGGAAGTCCAAGAATGTAAGTTTTCCATCAATTTCATTTTCCATCGTGAAGTGAATGTCTTCGAGAATGTTCTCTATCATGTTCGCTGCAGTTGATCTTATTTAGATGGCGCCGAAATGTCATTCACATAGCAGCTTTTGCAACCCGTTGGGCTGCTTCCGCCTACAGTTCTGGGACACTTCAAACGAACGCTGTTTAGCTGTGCGACAAGTGAGTTGACTTACGTCAAACAGAACAATTCCGACCTTATCACGCTATTAATAAAACACGTGACGTGAACAGAGAGTGCCTGTCACGTGTGTACTCTTTGTGAATCAACCAGACCAAAGGTGGTGCTTTGATGTCTCTGATAACCTAATGGACCGCCTCCACCGACTCACAAAGGAAAAATGACACTTGTTGAATGCACAGTAGGTTACAAAACGCTGCTCTTACTTGCTTAATTCCAGAATTGTGCTATTCTTCATTGAGGCACATTAAAAATGTGTCTACTCACGAGATTTTAAACTTCCAAGGATTGGGCTGGGTCGATGATGAGTAATTTTACCCAGCTTGCTTACCACCACTGGACTCACAGCACAAATGTTGATCACGTACCCTGAAAGCAGGACAAAACATTCATCATCCGGAAGAAGTTAGCGGACATTTCGACTGGCTGGTCGGTGACGAATACCCTTTTGTCTCCATCTGTTTGGGATTGAACGCTTACAGACTTTTAGGCGGCACAATCGACTGAGTAATGTTCACTCCAGCCTTCAGTTGAGTTCTCATCGTCACATTTCACTTGTTTGTCGGACGCATCAAATTTGGCATTTGGTCGTAACCCAGAGGAATCTTGGTATGCTCCTTTGTTTGTTGACATCCTGACCACCACGGATGGTGCAATTCAAGTCATTCCAAGATTGGTTGCAAGATATTTACAAGAACACGCACATTTTAGCGATTTCCTGATCATATGTCACCAGATCTGGTGGAAAAATGAGTGACAAACGTCTACCTATATTAGACAGCTTGTGGCAGGAAGTAGTTATTACCCAGACTTCCGGACGTGTGAGGGGTCACCAAAGTCTTTCGTACACAAGGCGATGTCGGTCAGGAAAGTCAAATCTCCCCATTCGTGTTTAAATTCGTGATCGATGAAATCATGAGACGAACGCTGAAGATCTCCTAAATACAGAGATTCAAATAGCCTGTGGCGAAAAGCTTGCCAATCTGGATTCCGCAGACGACATTGTTCTCATCTTCGAAGAGGAGGAGAAGGCGCAAGTGCTTTTGGATGAACTGACCGAAGTCATCCCGTTCTTTGCGCCCGCAAAGTGTAAGGTCATGTTTCTGGACATGCAGTCACTGAACACGCCACTTACCATCCAAGGAGAGGTATATGAATTTGCGGCAAGTTTTACTTATCTTGGAAGTTGTATGAGTTCAGATTATAGCGTGATAGATGAGGTAAATGCATGAGTCTGCAAGGCTCGGGTCGCGTTTGCTAATTTGAGATACCTACAGTGTGAAAGTGGTGTATCCCTGAATCGTAGGGTCGCGTTTGCTCAAGCTACAGAGCGGGCTGTGAGATTTGGCCTGTTCGAGCAGTGGAACTGACACGTCCTCAGGTGTTCGACAATCGTTGTCTCAGAAACATAGGTCGTACGCGTTAGTGTCGGCGTATCCGTAGCGAGACAACTAGGAAGCGAGTTTTAGGTTGTGAAACTGGGATCTCCATTGAAGAATGTGTCCAGAATCAGAAGCTGGGTTGGTTAGGACATATGGTGCGTATGCCGAACCATAGTTCGCCGAAGAGAGGACTGTTTTGAAGATGGTACACGGTCCTTTGTTTTCAACTTTTGGTAGAGGGTGAATACCGATCGAGGTCAAATGGAAACTTTTTAAGCGTTACTATTTATATCCTTGTACAAACCTTCCAGGATAAAAGGACGTTGTCACATGCACCAGCCGGCCGAATGACAGATGCATCCAGTTGGAAAAGCTCATAGCATCTCGAAGGTTACGGGGAGATGTTACAATCGTTGCTGAATTCCTGTTCATTGATGAGATGTAGGAGAACAGAAGAAATGCAATGGATTTGAGTAGCAAACGTCAGCAGCATATCAGTGACACCGTCAAAGTGAGTTGCAAGGCTCAGGTATGTAGACAATATGACGTTGAAATATCTAAGCAGACTTTGAATATGGCCCTATGAGGGCTTTTTTTGGAGGGGGGGGGGTAACTTTGCTGTTGAAGAGGACTAGTCCCCGATCGAAGTGGTAGAGCTTTTCGTGGTGCACAAGAACAAATTCAGCCTCTCACTCGTTCAAAGGAGCGGTTGATGTAATTAACCAACACAACTGACAAACCCAAGAAGCTTAGCGTGGTGCATGCAAGTGATTTAGTCCAGATTATGTTGTTTTTATGGTCGATTATTTGTTAACTAAGCCGAGCCACTTAGTTACAGGCATTTCACCCGTAATAGAAATGACGCCATCAATGTGTAGTACGGTAGCGGTGTTCCAAAAATGACGCTCCGATACACCACCAAACACTGACAACGTCAGTGACACGTCCACACTCCAACTGCTTCTCAACTCGGCTGCATCGCGGACCCATGATTAAGCGGAATGGGGAGTTTAAGTCCTTATCCCCTCTTGTGTTTTACCATGTAGGTGTAAGTTGAAGTTCAAATTATTGATTTGTATGTGCTCTACGCCCCTCCTAACGAAGAAGCAGCTTTTATTGTCGAAATGAGTTGGCTTTATTAAGATTTCGCATCCCCAGAGCACGTGTTGGCCTACAATAGATTGGTCTGGACGTTGTGGTGAATGCAATCAACTTTCCAAATATGACTGACGCTCGAGTGAAGACAGCTAAATTATTCAATTAATTAACTAATTAATAATAAATCAAATGAAAAAATAAAATGAATACTAAATAATAAATTAAAATGAATGAAAATTAATACATTAATTCAAAACACAAGCTGCTTTTCAGTGATTCCATTCTCACATAATCGCAGTCATAATTAAACCGCACGCAAGCACAGCCACGTCAGAAAATAAGTCATTAGATATTGAACAATTTCTAGCCACCCAGTATGCCGAATACAAGCAAAATTCCTTGAACAGACAGATCGATAAATCGACAAGTTATCTACCGATTCATTTTCGATGCGCACCCACAGACTAACGCCTAATGCGTTGCCACGTCGATAAAGATTTTTCTCAGCGGTAGACAATTTCCACAAAGAAGCAAAACGATGCTGGTCAATGGGGACAGCACAAAACACAGGAGAGAAAAAATATCACACCGTACGGCGGCATGATTAGTCATCGAATTGAGAAAGAAACTTTTGTCTTGTTGGAGCGAACGGACTTCCAAACGACACCAAATATCAGTGGTGTAAGAAGCTAACCTTATCTGGCATTATTTGTTCACCACTCAGGAATGCATCCTTTGTAAAATCGACACTTAAGAATACAGAGGCACCGAAAAGAACGCTGTACATCCATTTCCTGGAGATTATCACGTGAGCCTAGTCTCGGCATCCATACCATCTGGTGGCCAATTAGGAAATGAGGCTGACGGGTACCGGGGAACTCGGCCAACCTGATGTACACGAAGCAGACTGAAATCTATCCCGAGTTGCCCAGTGTTTTATCAACCTTATGATTAGTATCGAATAGCAGCCGTAGTGACATCTGTGCTGAACTTTCAGCTGTAGAATACTAAAAATGTGAGTTCAGGTGGGTGTCAGCTGAGCCCGCCGTCAACAGCAAATTACTTTACAAACGACAGATGTAAGTCTGCACCTGTTGTGGTGTTACGAGCTTTAGTGAAGCAGGGGTTGCATGCAAGAACGTCAACTGGTAGATACATTCTTCGCTTCTTGGCCTCCAGGAGATATCTTCTTTGACGTTTCTGTCTGAATGAATCACGGTCAGAGTGAAGTGTCATCGGCTGAGATATTGCTGATGAACGGCGTTGTGTGGATTGGTGTTTAGGATGAAAATTCATTCGAAAGCCCTCCCACCAGCGCACACTGAAAAAAAAACATCTAGCATAATTAGCGTAGAAGCGAACAAATCCAAGCCCTGTGGATGCAGAGCATGCATCCAAAAAGAGTCCACCCCATGGGCATCAAGAATGGTGCTGCTGATGGACGGTTGGAGACTGGTAAGAAGAACGGCGTCACTGGTGAAACATCTCCGAATAGAACGACGGAAGGTTTTCCGCGTTTGCCAACCGGGCATAAACACTAGCTGGTGTGCACATTATGGCACACCTTTCTCGTGTAGAGACACTACCACGTTTTTCAACACGGCGAGTGCCGCTGTTAGCTACTACATTCGTTGTCGCAAGACGTGCAAACGTTGCGATATGACCAATTACACTCTAACGGATACGCCGTGTAGGGTGGGTGACCAGAATCAAACATCGGGTAAGAAAACTGACCGCCACCGAAGGACTGAGGAGTTGTTGTCGAAGAAGCTGTGTTAGCGAGGGTAGACAGGCTTTAACAACGGTTTCGTGTGGATCAATCAAAGCAAGATCAAGGAGCGGTCGAACCACACTGACTGACTGAATACCGATCCCGGTGACCAAAAGGATAATCTGTCGGTACAATGATGTTATAAGTCCATAATATGTCTTTTTGTTCAGGAACGTTACCATATGGGATAGTAAGTTCCCGCTGATGTGCTCTGGACCAAAGAATGCGACCAGCCGAGCCAAACTGCCGGTGTTCACCATGGCATGCGGGATTCAGCGATCGACGTCAGCAAATCGATCCTGGATATGTGCACGACAGATGGGCGTCATAGGTGTTCGTAGCCGTTTCCAGTACTGCAAACTGATTGGTGTACGGAGATTTCTGGGGCGCATTGCTGACGCCCATGCCACTCAAGCCACGACGACGGGAGAGTAGATTCGATGAATCCAGGAAGCGTAGGGCACTTTTACCAAGCACCGGAAGACAGCATGAATAGGTCAACGGCAGTTTCACTCTCGGATCAGCACTTATTGGCGGGGGTTTTGGACTGATTCGCTGTGTATTCGGTGACTTTTCTCAGAATCTGAGTGAGGCACTTCAGCCCCAGGCTCTGAATCTCGCCTGAATAAACGGGAGACGTGAGATCCACGCGGTACGGTATGATGTGATCCAAAAACAGGGGGTCATTCATGCATTTTGACAGCTCCAGGTAGCAGAGTAAGGCGTTCAGCTTACCGTACTCTAATAGCCCACGTTCGACAAACGAAACGGTTGACGTATCTTCTTAGACTTGGCTTCGCTTGTTCACGTCGTGAACTGGGATCGCATCTGCCTTTCGGAATGAGGACATTAGCAATGCCATGGTGCTTGGAGTTTGGGCAATGAAACAGTTACCAGAAGGAAGTGGAACACACGACTCAGGTACTCAAACTTGTCTCCAAAAACGCCAGTTGCTCATCCACTTAATCAAGTTCTGATCATGTCACCTCGATTGGTGCCGAAACGTTTGCAAACTAATTGCCAGCGACTTCTAAACCATCAGTCGACTTACATGACAAGATGCAGTCAGCGAAGCAGATTTGCATCCGTTTTGACTGACGAACCAACGCGATGTCCACCGGCTTCATTCCCGCTGCCCGCAAAGTGTCGAAATAGGCCTGGAAGGTAGCTGTGGTACGATACAGTCCAGGCGACTTGCTTCCTGTGCTCACCAGATGCGATCGCTGCTTCGCAAATAAAAACAGTTTCACGTACTACCGGTCGCCTGGTTATCATGACGCTGGAAGAATCCATTCACACATAATATGGAGAATACGATACGGTTTGGGACCCATCGCGAATGGATGACACACGCTACAAGTGAGCGGCGGTCAGCCGGCGTTTGAAGAGGAGGAATAAACGATTATGAGTGACTGAAACAATCTGACTGTATAATTTGACCACTTGTCTGTGCCTGCAAAGTGAAACAAGACCGGATGTAAACAAACCGATACTTTGTGCTTCCAGACAAGCCAGTCGGATCGGTTTGTTTAGTTGGACGGATGCGCTAACCACAGTGGTCTCGTGGAAGCTAGAAGTCTCCGTCGAACAGGGATGGAAACGGGCTTTGCCAGCCGAAAAAATAGCGCCGATATGATTTCAGCTTGTCTGTCAGGGATGGAGCTTGCGACTATACGGTGATTTGATTTAAAGTCGAGTTTTCTTAAAATTTGTCTGAGACCAATCTAGATGTGTGTTTTTTCTACGGCAGAAAAAACTTTTCTCCAACCTCCCTCCGGAAAATAACTGAAACAGCTAATGATCAGGTGTGAATTTACGCATTCGTAAACCTCTAACTCAGATGTTAAGTTGCCGTGAATTCGGTTGATTGTTTCACTGATACTGTGCTCCTGTGACATGTTATCTTTGAGACCTTTGTGGACAGACAGCCATGCGACCTTCTTGTTGAAAGTTTTCTTGTGTTTCACTGTTAAGCTAGTCAAGTGGATGCCTGGCCCGCATTCCTCGAGAATTGACTAAAGTGAATAATACGTATTAGCTGATAGCTACATAAACCATAGTAGTTCAGCTGTAGCACCCTTTCGGTGCCTAGCTGCCATGTTACCAGAAGGAGGCACGAGGGCTAGAATACGGCCAGGTTACCCAGGCCTAGACAGGAGAAGTCGAGAGGCGGGGGGCGGGTTCGAACCCTGGATCTTCCCATCAGTAAATTCGCGCTCTAACCGCTGAACCACCCCGCAGGTTGATGGCTCAAGAGCCGTTCCGTTCTGTCCATCTTCCAGTACCATTCCATCTGGTTTACTCAAGGCGCAGGTAGTCCAATCGGATGCGCATTCCCCTCAGCGGAAATGGCATTTGGAAGTACTCGGTGCGATCGGACTTACATCGGCTATAGTCATTCTGGAAAGGGAGGCCAAGCAGTATGAGCCGAGCTAGACTCTAAGGGACAAACATTACAAAATCTACCTAGATCTTGCCATCGTGTGTTGTCTGTGTCGAACCGGTGTCAATATCCACGGACGAAAATAATGGGTATGGAAGCAAGGTTTAGAGAACTTCTTAGAACTGGTCAGAAGGGTATTAGGATGCAGGTGAAAGGAGGACGGGGTTCTCTAGGATAGACGAACCAGCTGTCACATAGTTCCCAACTCGGTAGGAGATAACTGGCTGTGTCATGCAGCCAACGGCAGTCTTCTGTCATAAACTGTCGCCTTCGCTGCTCTCATTTTTTGTCATACTGGACAAACTGATGCATGACACTGGACGGAAGGGACCATCTCGTGGCTTTCAATTAGTCGGCCTCCTCAGCCTTGGTGAACGAAGCTGCGGCAGCTGGACTCACTACGATTCGGTGCAAGATGCTAACCAATTGAACTGAACTAGCAATATCTGAAAGTTTTTTTTGAATTCCTCGACAGAGAGCCGTCACTCTGTTGTTCTCACCGTGTCCGGTGCTTTGCCAGGAAGCCACTCCATTGACAGTGAACTCTGGGCAACAGAGGGAATACTTTTGTGGTGGCAGCTCTCAGGTGGTTAGGCGGGGTGCTTAGACTGGACAATAAATGAATATATATGTAAGTATCTCCAAGTTTTCACCGTCTGTGCACCCAAAATTTTAGTCCAGAAATTGATGTGATTTAACATGCTTGTGAACATGTGGTCAACAGGCAATGGTAGAACACCACAGAGCCTGGCACCAAACAGAAAACCTGGGTACGAGCCACTAAAGACGATAAATTATCACAAACATGTAATCATATGTAACAAAGGAAGTAACTGGGCATATGGAGAACTCAAGAAGTATTGAGCTGTCATGCGTTGCGTCATTTGAAGCACAATTTAATGGATATCTCACAAATGAGATTAATTATTGACCAACCAGCCATTTCGAAAACCGAAAAATAGCTTTCCTGCGGTTTTGTTGAGACCACTGTCTTGAAGGGAGCTCTGATGGGAAAATTCCATGCCTAGAGTCGTCTCTCAATGGACGTGGTTCTTCTGAACGGAAGAACAGTATATGCATGGTATCGTCACGGGATTTCCTGGTATACAACCATACTGAACTAACCGCAAGTTACAGAGCCCCCTGCCATTTGAGTAGTCGGCCGCATTTTGCCCACTGTGCTAAGCGATTTGTTTGGAATTGGACTTTTCAGCTCAGGGGAAAAATCCAAGGTACTCGTGCTCAACTTGTCGTGTCAGATAGCACGCATCCCAGGAGACTCCATCTACATTCCAAATCAGCTGTCCTCTCAGCTGTAACGTCCTCCCGGTGTCTAGCTGCCATGCTTCCCGAAGGAAGCACGAGGGCTAGACAGAGGGAATACTTTTGTGGTGGCAGCTCTCAGGTGGTAAGGCGGGGTGCGCGTCCGAACCACGGACCTTCCGGTCAGTAAATTCTCGCTCTAACCACTTGGGCCATCTCGCCCCCAACTCAGTCGTCCGGATGGTCTTAGATAATCTGGGTCACTGTAAAATTCAGAGAACAAACTGGCGAATATTAATTCCTTCGTGATCTCTTCTACTGATCAGTATAGATCGAACGATTATGAAACTAACATTGAGCGATCTATACAAGCGAAACAGGGATAAAGTGGAGCATTTTACCTGCAGGGTTCCCCTATATTATTGACCCACTTTCAGAAATAGCTCGAGCTCGATTTACAATCCATCAATCTGTATTGAACAGTAGAGATCGTGGGAACATTAATTTTCGTCAGTCTGCGATCTGAACCATAAGAAGGTTGAAAACGGAATACACTATTGAAAAGGTTGCGGGAAATTCCTCGACACGCTTTCGCCTTTTTTGAGGGTCATCAGGTAAACGCAGTCTCCGAGTTTCTATCAAACTTATGTTCTACTTGACACGAAGTTGCACGAAACTAGCGAAATACATTCATTTACAAACATCCTAAACGATATATTCAGCTGGGTTTCGGGTGATTGTCTGGCAAGACCAAATTTGTTTGCAAACGAGGGTATTTCGCTCATATTGAAAACGGTTTTATTACAAGCCCGTCTGAGTTATCTCCGACGTGTGGTATGGGAAGGCGAATAAGTTGTTCAAAATTGTAACTCATTAAACAGGCGGGTGTTTACAAGGTTGATTTCGCTTCCTAGTGCTTCAAGGGATCAATCAACAAGAAGGCCCATTCTCTGAAAAGTTTTGCCAATGAATGTGTGCACTTGATAGCAACGTCTATGTTGAAAGAATATCTTGGGGTTTTTTGTCAAACTTAAATTAAAATTCAAGTCTATACTGATTGCTAGTTAGTCTATCTGGTAAGTCTGTTGGCAAGTTGATTTGCACAACAGACCATCCCATTTGTGATTGGCCTATCGATTTATTCGCCTGATCACGTGCGCGCCGGCGACATAGATGTCGGTACTTGCTGCCTCCGATCCCCATAGAAGTAGGTTCGATTCTAACACGATTGTGAATGTGGACATGCGTAGATAGTTCTCACATGCGTAGTGACGACAACACGAGGAGAAGCTGTGTCGATTTAACTCACCGTGTGAGCTGTTGTTGTTGTCGTTTACCTGTGGGTAGATTGAGCAGAACTAGAGCGCCTTAAATACAATCGATAGCTGTCAACTCTCCAGGCTCGCATTCTCACAGGTTTGGACGATGCATTCCAACTTTCTGACAAGCCTGAAATCCACCAATAAACCAGACAACAGGTTGTTTTGCAACCCAGCGGCACCTCAAATCAAGACTGAAAAAGCCAAATTCGTGTGGAATATTAGAAGCATCTTTTCCAAGATGGGCATAGAAAGCGAAGCACTAAAATGAACTCCTAGTTAGGTGAGAGTGAGAAATCGATTTGTTATGTTGATATAATTGGGTGCCCGTGATGTAACCCACACCAGTGCTTGTGTTCACAGGCAGATGATACTCCGGAAACAAGGAGAAGACGGAATACTTTCTTTTACAATCCTCATCGATGTCCATGGGAGACTCCACAGAACCCATACTCTATGATATATTCCAACTGAAGATGCTATACAAAGTCTGTTTCGTGCTTTTGTTGGCACGATATTCGAGACATCGGAGTGTATTTTCTCAACGTTAAACACTACTCATAAATTTGATGAAAACTCTTCGGCCATTACCACGACCGTTTTCGGTCTTGCTGGGGCTCATCAAGTAGGACCTACTTGATCGGCGAGTCGCATGCAGTTCGGAAAGCCTGTGGATCGCAAACGAGTGGGTGAACGAAAGAATTTAGCACTTCGGAAATTCCCGCATTTTTTCGATTTTAAAACACTCTCAATGCGGATCCCAGAGATACCGAATGATATGAGTAGTAAAGTGAGCATTTCTTTAGAAATAGAGTAGCTTTCAATCTTTAGGCCTGATTAGAGGTGTTCTTTTGTGCTGAACAAGGAACGGAGTAGAAAAGGATTTATCCGAATGATCGTCCCTCAATGAATTGTGTTCCAACAGGTATCAATCATCAACCATAAATTCGGATGCTTCGTGCAGGGAATTATGTCGCCGACTCTTTGAAATTATGTTTTCATCACCCGTTGAAAAGGTCCTTGTGACTGGTGCTCGATGGCATCCTAAATAACACACCGCAGTATATATATATATATATATATATATATATTATGTAAGACCAATGTTCTTGACTACACAGCGAGCATTGTATTCAGCTTAAATATCGATTAATCAGAAAGCTTCTATCGAACATTGGTCTTACATAAAAGCCTCTGTTGGAAAGGATTCATAGCCCATATATTAGCTGGATCAAGCCGATATTTAGTACATACACCGCGCATTCTTTTGAGCCCTATCCGCGATAGAATACCAAGCACATTCCATAGATCTGTCATCTACATATTGACAATCGGTTGCTAAGATGCACTGCAATCAGTGATTCCCAGATCGATTCGCAAGGAGAAAAGGACTGGTATGTACACGTAATACCTCGAAATCTACATTGTTATTCTGACAAAAATCCTATGATCGGCATCGTCAACATGGCGAGCCAAGAAGTTTCTTGGAGGCGACAGGTTTGCCGACAAAAAAGATACTAAAAACAGGTACTGTGGTTTGTTCTCCCATGAAACTCTCGTTATGTCACCCATAACTGCCTGGGCGTTACCTCCTTTTCTTAAGTCGTCGCAGGCCAAAGAAATGTCTCTTGGGATCGACGGCTCGTTGTAAACCGTCTACAAAAACTGTCCCAATCAATAATTACGCGAGTATACACTTTCGTGTAACTACATACCACCGAAAAAGACCATAGTTTGAGAAAATCTATCCAGATGAAGGATGTTTCAGGTGACCACACTTAGTGAACTCGCCTAGTTGAAGAACTTCATCGTAGGACAGTTTTGCAACAAATCCGATGACTTTCAGATAGTTCTACTTGTTTGTGTAGCTGGAAATGAACCTGAAATTACATCAACTGTTACCATGACGAAAACCAAACAAGATACAACTAGCAGGTATGCAAAATCCCGATTCTTGCTTGCATGTTGCCATAGTGACCGCCCAAAAGAAACAGGTTCGGATGGGTAAACTGGGGTAAGGACAGGACGGGACTGACCTGAAACGCTAGCAGACTGTTTAAGGTATCATGCACTCTGATACCCTCTTCCCGAATTCTAGCATCTGGGAAGTAAAACTGGGATACAAAACGTACGGTTAACCGCGATAGATTTGGAATGTTTATTGACTGCAGCAAACGAAAGAAGTCTTAAAATTAAGGATAGGATCACGTGACTAACACCTTGGGACTTCCTATGGTTATTTCACCTACTAATGTTCGCGAAAATTTTGTCGGTCGTGCCATCCAAAAGAATGTCAGGGATGACGCCATACGGACATTTTAATCATGGCACAGCAGAAGGCTAAAAAAGAAGTCTGGGTAGAAAAGCTCCGGTCATTAACATCACGTGAAAGGCAGCCAATTGGTCCGAAAAGACGAATGTTCAGAAAAAGGACAGTCAAGCAAAACTGTGTAAGAATTCGAAGCATTTTGTGAATATGTTTATGTTTGAAATGATTAAATGAAATGATTAAATCCTCGAGGTTTGAAATGAAGCATTTATTTGAAAGACTTCTTTTGCATACATGAGTGAAATTAGCGGTTCACTTCCCATCAAGCGAATTAACAGTGCACTTAATCCGCGAAATTGTTGTGGACGTGACGATGGATATAGGTGAAAAAAATTCCAGAAGCAGTTTTGACCCTTGCGGACACCTTCGTTCACAATGAACTTTGGTCTTCAACCTGAAAGAACTTCAAGATTCTATCAGGAAGGTCAGATTCCTGAAAGTAACTTCAGAACGTCCGGAATCCACTGCTCCACCAAAATCTCAACAGGAAAGCCGGCGAGCATCCAGGCCAGTCAATCATTCAATCAATTCAGCAAAACCTGATGAGTGTTCTTGCACGCCACAGAAGCGCGACCGAAGGTGATCAGCGTTCAGGCATTTCATAGAGGAACCATCGATGTTGATGGGTTTTCACTAACGCCTATCAAACAGCCTGAATCAATGTCAGAAAGTCCCCTCTAAATAGCGTGGGGTCGTTGTAACTTTTGCTCTCACACACACGCAATCGCTTGTTCGGAATATATCTGTTGTGTTCCCTTCTGTGAGCCTTTTTCTCTCCGGTACTAGGCACTGGAGCGGGGTAGCAGCAGATACCACAGGTCGGCGAATCCGCAGGTATAACAGATTCCAAGCTCGTCGCATACGTGCTTCGTAGCAATGTAGTTAGACGTCACCTGAAGGATGAACAAGGTGATCCACAGCCATTCAATAATTCTCAACATCAGAGACGTGACAACTCTAAAGAATACAAAAGACCGTAGGTCATCACGTCAAAGTCAGGTGGAAAGAGCTATGCACCAACAGCTCCAGGACTGTCCGAAATTTTTTAATCTAGCTGGAAAATGATGTAAGATTCGAGGCAGCTTATCCAAACTCGTGAAATTCCAAATGAAGGAATCATCGGCTGTCTGGTAGCCGCGCATGAGGGCTGCGAATCTGTCAGCTTTTCCAAGCCTAAACATAAGCATTCGAGATCACAGGGTCAGTTTCGAACTGCAGAACTTTCGCTCAGTAGATTCACGCGTTAACCAATGAGCTACATTACAAGGTAAAGCAGAGTTTCTTTCTTAATGTTGCTTTTCGGTTTTCATTGTTTCATTGTCATCATCACCACCATCACAGTGATAGAATAGTAGCTGAGCGCATCAATTGATGAGTATAGACGAGGTGTAGGGTTGTTCCAGTGTCAGAAACTAGCGCCCGGATGTCATTGAAACCATGGGAAAGAGAGCCTTAGTAAAGGGTGAAAAATAAGGAGAGGAAAGGAAACTTTTTAGAGAGCCCCAGTGGCACAGAAACGTTAAGAGCAAGGTGCCTGGAACTCCCAAAATCATCAGGGTAAACAAATCTGAGAAGCACGTTGGAGAAAGACATCATCGGGAAGGCGTGAAAAACCCACAGCGCCTAGATGCATAATACCCGCTTTGATTTAACGCTGCCAAGTCACGGTTTAACCGTTATTCTTGCTTGTCGTAAAATGCATCGAGCGCCAGGTGTGGCTAGGTGAACCTGTTCCTGCTAATCGTCTGTTTTTCTCTGAATGGGTGTTACTTGTCTCACAAAGGGGGATACTGAAAACAGCCAGCCCACGATGAACACTAACGCCCGAGTAGCGCCGGTTGCCGTAGGCTCAGCTTGTATTGAGAAGAAATTGAATAACAAGTGAAGCTCAAGCCATGGAGAAGCGTGCAATAAAATATTGATCCTATTAAGTGAAGACAAATAAGCTTACCCACCAAATCAAGAGGTTTGCCGTGGGGGGAAAAACAGAACTTCTGATAGAGTGGAATGAAATCCGTACTGGTCACAGTGTGCACTTTGTTAGGAGCAAAGCTGCTGTAACGTACCGGATTTTGTGTGACTTTATACGAATGAGTGGGCTCTTGAGAAAAGGTCACTTCTATAAGGAAACGAAAGCCTATTCCCCTGCGCCTGTCTCACTTGAAGGGGATTACTGTGTTTGAAATCTGCTTTGTCTTTTCCCCTATTTCTTGAAGATATCATTGCAGCCAAGTAATGTTGCTATCTCGGAAGAGTCAGGATAGGAACGCTTAAGGTCCTAGTTAGAAGGCCAGCTGGACATGAGATGCACAAACCCGCATGATATCGAAAATAAACTTTGGGGTATACACTTTATACTAGCCGGAGGGGTTCTATGCATACTACCCGAAACCCAAACAGCGGTTCTTATCGATCCGTGATGCGTAAATCTATTGCAGTGTTCCAGCTAGGTTCTTTAAAAGGTTTTGTGGACTGCGCCAAAATGATGAGCCCCAAGAAGGGCAAAAGCGGTCGTGGGTTGTCGAGGCGTTTTCAGCAACCTTATAAGTAGTGCATTACAAAACTAGACTCATGTTTTGCAATGAGTCAAGTGAGTCACGAGATCTTCCCAAAGGGTGCACGCAACACAAAAATGATTGTTTCTTCATCCCCTGGAGGTCCTTTCCCTGCGTGATGCTGACCTTAACTGAGACGCCTTCACTGATTTCAAGCCTCCATTCATTCCACAACCGCGTAACTGGCTCAGCACCAGCATGCAACTTTCCGCACGCGAAGAAATTCGATGTGAAAAACTCCAACCGTCGTACGGATGAAACCGAATTTCAGCAACTATACTGATCAGCTTCGCCGACAGACAGATGAGGGCAACGTAACATTTTGATAACTGGCTCCTGTCAATCAATCCGTTTATCTCATGCAAGTCATCAATCACAAGTGGTCCACATTAGCTGTCAGATCATTTGTCTCCAGGTGACTTCTCCTCGCACTAAGGTCAAATCTAAACTCAAGATCAAACTCAACAGAACCCTGGGAAAACGCCTTCCTGCATGTGAAATATTCCAGCAGTTCTGTCATGTGACCAAGTCACTTACGTTTTACTCATCACTTTGAATGAAGCTTTTGTGTCCAGAATCCACATCAAATAGTTCTAGCTGGCAGAAGCAGTTTCTGAGTATCGTCTTCGGGGCTAACCGATGAAAAGGAGTTCTGTTCGATACATGTACATCTTTGTAATGTACTACTCATAAGGTTGCTGAAGATTCGTCGACAGCCCACGACCGTTTTCGCCCCTCTTGGGGCTCATCAGGTAGGCGTGGTCCCCGGGTTTCCGTCAACCTTATGTTCTACTTGAAACAAAATTGCACGAAATTAGTGAATATACACTCATTTGGTCACATTCTCAGCACTTGTTATTCCAATCATCAAAAGGGTAATTAAAACACAAATGCGCAAATTGGTGCTTCGTTTATGAAATGAAAAGGGCATACGATCTTGAGATTCCTATGCTCACTGGAACAACGGATTTTGGTGTACGTGTATCCGTTCGACTTTCACGAATTTGCCAGCATGCCGAGCTGTCACGATGAACGTCGACGAGGAACCCCTCAGCCAGTCTTTATTCGACTTCCTGCGTGGCTACTTTCGGTTGTGTTAAGTATTTCCAAATAGGCTGTTTTGCTTCAAACAACCGGTATCCGTTTATCCCTTTGGCACTGGCTCGATCACGTGTCTATGTCACTGCCATAATGAGTGCCGTGTTGATAAAAGGACGTTATCGATACTTTGTTTAGCTTTTTTGTTCCCTTCACTCACCTCTCGCTGTCTCCATTCTAGCCAATCGCGGAAGGCCGGTCCAACTGCATTTGTCTTGTCGCGATCGATCGGACTTTGCAAGCAGTCTGGATAGAATCACATTACTGACCGAAACTCCGAGACACGGAGAAGATAACCATCTTATGAAAGTGACGTGTTTACCAGTTCTGTGGACAACCGGTCATATTGGTCTGGGGAATTTAAGTGATCCAGGTGAATAACTCAGTGCTTGACTGCAATATTCCAATCTTTTCAGACGTAATATAAGACCTGGCGGGAAATTCGGTCCTACACCCCAAATAGTGGACAACGTGTAAAAACCAAGTCAACTAACTGCCTACACCCATACCCGGATTGAAAATTTATTGATATTTCTGTAGGAAAATCGATGAATGGGTGGGGATGTAGTTTGACACGATTGATTTGTTCAGCTGAGTGGAATTTACAAAGGACTGATACAGAAAACTCATTTGTGGATCGATAGAAAACCGACCGGTAGGTATGACGATAGCTGATCAAAGTTCAGAAATTTGGACATAAAAAGTCTGGATGATAAAGCTATGCGGTTTAAGAAAACGGATAAGAGGACATGCAAATTTAAGTGGTCGCACTACAGGTATCATTAGTGGAATAGTTCTTCTTTCGCTAAAGAAACTCATCGGAAGTATATACGCCTGTCAAAAAAAAAACAATTTTTGTGGCACGGATTTCTCCTTCAGATCGATCGGACTTTGCAAGCAGTCTGGATAGAATCACATTACTGACCGAAACTCCGAGACACGGAGAAGATAACCATCTTATGAAAGTGACGTGTTTACCAGTTCTGTGGACAACCGGTCATATTGGTCTGGGGAATTTAAGTGATCCAGGTGAATAACTCAGTGCTTGACTGCAATATTCCAATCTTTTCAGACGTAATATAAGACCTGGCGGGAAATTCGGTCCTACACCCCAAATAGTGGACAACGTGTAAAAACCAAGTCAACTAACTGCCTACACCCATACCCGGATTGAAAATTTATTGATATTTCTGTAGGAAAATCGATGAATGGGTGGGGATGTAGTTTGACACGATTGATTTGTTCAGCTGAGTGGAATTTACAAAGGACTGATACAGAAAACTCATTTGTGGATCGATAGAAAACCGACCGGTAGGTATGACGATAGCTGATCAAAGTTCAGAAATTTGGACATAAAAACTCTGGATGATAAAGCTATGCGGTTTAAGAAAACGGATAAGAGGACATGCAAATTTAAGTGGTCGCACTACAGGTATCATTAGTGGAATAGTTCTTCTTTCGCTAAAGAAACTCATCGGAAGTATATACGCCTGTCAAAAAAAAACAATTTTTGTGGCACGGATTTTCTCCTTCAAAGTAAGGAGACAAAGTGAATTCAAACGGCTTTGTGCTACGACCGCTATAAAGTTCATGATAAGATGGTCAATGGGTTTGTAGACAGACTTATAAAATGAGGAAACGTTTTTGCGGTAGCAGAAAGTAGGATGTAGCAACTAAATCACTGTCATGCTGACGGCGAATTCAAGGGGGCATCGTCAAATCAATCTGGATTGCACAATCGTTTCCACCCCACGGGACCCGAGAGAACTCGAGTAAATAAATTTTCGCTAGAGACAGGGAGATCTATGCCATGGAACCCTTGAAGGATTTTTAAGCTTTAGTAACCATTTCGTACCAGAACAACTTAATTACTTAGTGTAAGACGGTCACAAAAAAGGGAATAAAAATAAGACACTGTCGTTAAATCGATAGTTTTGATTGCACTCCATCTGAAATGCGGTTAGTGCGACAGATGAAGGCCAGGACCATTAAAGCCAACAATAAAAAGTACTTAGATCTAGTGATTCTACACAAAACTGGGGAAATTCCGGCAGAAGGCCGAGTCTGGTAACCTTTTCAGTACACTCAAAACGGCATGTACCTCGGAGAAACGACGGTCTACCAGAATCTTCGAGCATGTTCCGAGACTTCTGGCATTCAAAGTTCCAATGCCGCTGTTAAAGTTCCCCACCCTTTGACTTCTGAATATATATCTGCAACCCAGTATATATTCAAGATAAATATTACCTTCGATGTCTCACCAAAACAGAATAAAACCGGTAATGAAAGCTTAGTATCTACCCTTGTTTTCCGGTGGTGAGGTAGTGGGCATTTCCGTGTTCGAATTCCGATAACCAGTCGGCCCTTGGGTGCAACCTCTGAGCGTTATGAGGATGCCTCTTGTGTACATGTGCGTTCGTATGTCCACTAAGCTTCCAGTCACCTTGTCGTAACCTTTAAACAGAATAGACTAAAAAATGACTCCGCTCTATACTCGTGATTTCTCTCGCCCCAATCAATTTCCTGAGTGTGGAAAATCTCAAAACCCAAAATATGCACCAACGGGTTCAAAACTTCACTGGCACACATAAAATTGGCTTGCGGAAGGAGAAGTTGTACTGTAAGCAATGAGAATAAAAAATTTAAACAGCACCAGTGACGATGCCGGCTAACACGAGTGTTGAAAGATCGCGGTTTGTAAAAACGGCTAATACAAAGAGCATTTCAAGGCTTGACAGTTTGGGAAGAGTGAGTTGCTGGATATCGTCCAAAGGAGAGCAAACGTTATGCCTGAAATGTTGGGCCAACTAAATGCTAGAGACTATCTCAGAGGAGGGGGGAAAGTTGGGGACGTCGGACGAGAAAGGATCCACAGTGAGGTGAATGGCCCTAGTGTAGACACACTCGGAAAGGACACCTGACTTAAACATGATAACAGTATTTTAGGGGAGAAGGGAATCAACCTTCGTGAAAAAATAGAGAAGAACCTGAGATTAAATACAGTACCACCCAACCTGTTTCGAAAAAGGGGACAGAATGCCAATGCCACTGACTAGCCAGTAGATTATGACGTCACTGGCACCCCCTTAGCATGACTGTGAGGTGATCTTCCTCAGAGTCGAAACGAACCAACAAAACCCAGAAATTATTCTGAAGAACGTGAATAGCAAAGTTTGCCAAAACCCAGTCCGGTTGACAGACGCATTGGACGTCATTAAGCTAGGATTTTCATAACAATGAGAACAAATTTCTCTGTACGAGCTCCTCAGTGTGCTGCTTTTATCCTATTTTAGCCGAGTGGCAGATATCTTGCACGCTTGTATTTATCTTCATGCCAGCGTCTCTAGACGCTCATGCAAATTTGCCACAAATCACCCGAAAGTTCCATAGTGCCAGGTGTGCAACGTCATTCCTGGGTGGAGACGACCGTCCTCTCGAAACTTTAGAGAGACTGCTTGGAGAGGACAAGTACATCGCGCTATATACCTAAAGACCCTCCCTCCACAGTAACTCCGTCTCCGGTGGAATTGTTTGGTTGCTCATAACCACAGAATGGTTGGACTGCTCTTCTCCATCAGTTATGTGACCAAATCTACCCAACTTTGGTAAATTCGCGAAAGAAGGAAAGGAGTAAAATTCACAATAAGTAAATTTAGTGATATTTTTGGTGTTCTGCTTTGAAATGTGGGAACCAAAAGTACTCTAAGTGACCAATACCGATCGGGAAGCAGCTCCTTCAACAATCACTGGCCGTATCTGCTAGTTTTAGAGGGATCTTGAAGGTTGACAACAAGGAGGAAATGCTCTTCTGAAGAAAATTTCTCAAAAACGGAAGAGTTACGCAGCCGTCTCCGACGTGATATACATTTTTGTGAGGAACACGGCGCTTCTGGAAATTCTAACTTAGCCTCACATTCAAAGGTGAGTTGACACGTTCATTTTCCACGCCTACTTTACTACATTTGCAACTTGAAACTGGGGGAATCAAAAAAGAATGAACACACACTGCTTTTCTGTGTGTCGAAAGGACAAGTTTTAATAGTTCTAGCATTGTCATCGTCATCATCATCGATGGCGGCGCACGAGGATAATACCGGCGATCCGTTGCCGTGAAAAGCCTTGTAAACGAAAGAAATAAACGAATGGAAGACAGAAAGGGTGACCCGAGGCCAGTCTAATACGTCGGAAGTACCCATACCTCTAACACTCAGTAAGACAATCAGAACACACACTGACACTGATTGGCCGCAATATCCATCAATTCCCCCACCTAAGCACGGACAGAACGAACAGCACCAACTGTACATCCTTCATTCCCTTCTGTACGCAATATTTTGTCCACCTGCACGTGTCTGTCACACAAAATCAGACGAAACACGGTAGCTACACGTGTGTAGCACATGCCTAATCAACTTGGCTTGCAGTATTGGATGCATTCCTTGAGTGAAATACGGTCGGCTTCATCAAAGAGCCGTTCCTGATTACCAGTTCGCCGGTACCAAACCGATCCTAGCCGTTCAGAAGCATCAGTTCGCCGGTACCAAACCGATCCTAGCCGTAGTTCAGAGGCATCGGTTGTAAAAGACCTAGAGACGTCTCATATGCCCCAAGTCTCGTAGGTGGATAGCAATACAGCTTGCATTTCAGCTCAATAAACGAGTTTTTTGGAACTTATTTAGATTGGCAAATCCGCAAACGTAATTCCGACCTTTTGGACTCATAGGTTGACTTGGTATGTCACATTATCGTCGGAGCTAATGCAATTTCTGAGATACGTATAGTGTTCTACAACTTCCATTGTCACACCTTGAATTCTCGGGGACGAAACGGGGATGCGAAACGTACATCAAGGAAGTGTGCCAGAGTGTAGTCAAGTCCGCACAGCTAATTCTGTGACAGAGTCCCGCCTGCTGTTCTCGTATTCCACCTTAGCGTGGCTTTTTGAAATTGTGTAAGAGAAGCAACTCAATGAACCTAGTTACAACGAAGTCAAGCTAATTCTTCTGTAATTACCACACTCATTGCAATCATCCTTCATTGACCCAGCCTAATTGGATGGGCCATCTCTTTCATGAGGATAGATGCTAATAGGCTGGACAAGTACCAGCTAGAGATCTCACCTACTTCTTTAAGCAGAGTTTGTGGTAGTCCGTCTGGACCAATGGCTCGGTGAAGCTTGAGAGACAAAAGATATTTGTTTATGATCGTTGGCTTGGTCGCTGAGCTGGGCAATTTGATTGCAAACCTTTCATCACCAATCGAGCTGGCATCATCAGTGCGTACGTACCAGTGGCCGGAAGAATTGTGTACGTCTTGCGTGCCTCTGAAACGCTCAGTGAAAAGCAACAACAATGCGGCGCGTGATTTGATTCCACATGGATGGTTTGGAACAGGCGACAATCCGCAAATGACCGACGTCACTCATAACCAATGGTGAAGTGGTCTACCTTCGTTGAAGGTTAGCTTGCATGTAACAGCCGCCATGTATCCGGGCAGTTTCCGTTGTTTGGCCAGAAAATAACTGCACCGGGTGTCCGCCACTGGCCTTGTGTCTCGATTCCTTCCCGAGACGACGATCTAATCAGGATTAAGAGGCGCTAATTCTACCAACTTTTGCAACCCCAACCACATATGAGCTCGTAGCCCACAGCAATAAGGTGTTCAAAGCGTGGTATTGACTGAATTCGAGAGTTTTAGAGGCGTCAGCGAATACGCTGAACAAGCGGTGATTAGCGGTAAATTCGATGGATATTCTCACACACATTACCAAACTAACCTCACCGAATCGACTGTCAACGGACAATCGCTCAAGCAGTTCAGATGTTCTTCCTTTCGTACTCGATATCGAACTAAGTCTCTCACTATTTGTGTGAATGAAATGGCCAACGTTTCCACCATGACCGTCAATTTCTGGGAAATCTGTTGAATTTTAGCAATCTAACACTTGATCCGGTAGCTTGCAATTATACACACACCTGTCATTATTCAGATCAAAAAATCATGACTCTGTCCCCCACACCCACTTTTCCGTGAATAATGAAACAGCACGGCACCTTTTCGCTGAAATAGTTATCAGTGAGTACAAATCAAACTCACATTTGCCTAGGACAAATGATGCTGCTAACTTAACATTTGTTTCATTCAGCCACTATTTGGTGCTATTGGGTAGGGAGACTACCTAGAAAATTTATTTTGCTCTTCAAACATGTATCTCGACCAGTCTTGGGACTTTCCGAAACAGAAGCTAAACCAAAGATAGTCATCTTTTTCTGCCTTTTCCACACTCCAATGACTGATCAAAATTCAAATGAATCCATAGAATTCTCTCTCGTTGTTCCCTTATATCCACTTCCCCAATGATCCATATTGAAATTAAGAGGGAAGACGGTTTGGGCTAACTGCGTGGCGTACGTTGTTGCTTCATTGAATGGGGTTGTAATTCGTTCGGACTACTTTCACCGAAGATACCGGGCAAAGATGGTCACCAAAAGACCGAGCAGATTCGGTAGCTAGGTACCAGCGTTTATGCGTTCACGTAAAATCACTGAGGAAGTACGGAAAGACATGTTGAGAAAATAAATCGCCGTAAGAGAAAACTAAAAGACGACTCACAGTTCAGCCGCAGTCTGATTCTAACAGAATTAATATGCTGGTTAAAGGTCTGACCAGATTAGTTCCCTGGTTGAGGGTTGGAATACGCTTGGTGATCTGTTCTGTGAAAATGCTAATGAAGTTTCGCTTCCCACCAAACAACACTGTCTTGTGGTTAGGCATTTGGGCCAAGAATTTCGGTCAAGAAATTTAAATATCGGCTTGTATAGATCTAATCTGAATGCGCAAATTGGCAGGCTTGGTGCATCTGACACTTAGTTAGGTCGTCAGCATGCACCGGACTCGGTACGTTAGAACAATATCGAAAGATTGTTGCAACTGACTGCAGGCTGCATTTATGTGGTGTTAACTCTCGAAATAGCTGAAGTTACTTAACCACAGGGTGTCCTCCGACGGCTTTCAAGCTGAGAACTCAAACTGATCTCATTGCCATCACTTACCGATAGCGCAGCTCAAAAACCGACTGCCGCTCGTGTTGGAACACATTTATGGATCCTGAACTCGCGCTCCTCCGAAGTCGCATCGCTCTTCGTTTTCCGGGACACGTAACGTGCGGACAGATTGCTTGACAGATGAGAGACTGGTAGACCTGATTGCTAGACGAGTTTACCAAATCGTCTCCTTCAGTCTCCTCCAAATGTCTCAAGATTAAATATGAATTCTCATTAGACTGCCATCTCTTTGCGCACTGCTGGAAGTGCTCCGGTGATACGTTGCTAATCATGAACTGAACTCAAACCAAACAGTGGCACCGTCTAAATCCCAGAGAAATGTTCCAGCCGGATCCCACCATAACTTGGTCCGACAAATTATCAGACGTCAAATGTAAGTCAACTTGCGCACCTGCCGTAAAAGTTGGTGGACTCCAAGAGTTATTCATGGAGGAACTATAGAGGCGATTATTGACTCTAAATTGACCTCAGGATTATCCCACCATTCACTTGCTTACTTCGATTACGGAATTTTTACTCTCCACTAATTAGTTTACCGGTCCTTTGTTACCAGTTTTCCAGCATTCACATCTCTCGTGCGCTACAAAAATGAACCACATTCATAGTTTGAACCCCATATTTGACGACGTAGATCGACCACACGGAAACTTGACCGGACTTACTTCGTCCTTGATACCAACCTCGTATTTCCAGCCGTGTCCCACCATAACTTGGTCCGACAAATTATCAGACGTCAAATGTAAGTCAACTTGCGCACCTGCCGTAAAAGTTGGTGGACTCCAAGAGTTATTCATGGAGGAACTATAGAGGCGATTATTGACTCTAAATTGACCTCAGGATTATCCCACCATTCACTTGCTTACTTCGATTACGGAATTTTTACTCTCCACTAATTAGTTTACCGGTCCTTTGTTACCAGTTTTCCAGCATTCACATCTCTCGTGCGCTACAAAAATGAACCACATTCATAGTTTGAACCCCATATTTGACGACGTAGATCGACCACACGGAAACTTGACCGGACTTACTTCGTCCTTGATACCAAACTGCCTCGTATTTTTTATTTGCCCCATGAAGTTGTTTGATTGATTCAAACAACAGTTCCGATGGAGTAGGATATCGAAACTAAGGCACGTGCCCCTCACTACCGTTCACGGTAACCAAGCTTATGAATTAACAGGTATTCCCACTGTGGTAATCTGTATGCAGATCGAGCATAGTGACTCCGAAACAGGCAGTTCAGCTCAGTCAGTCGGCAGAGCACTGTAGGTAATATTGTGGTGACTACCCGGCATGCCCCATACTTGGATTGTGATAGAGTCAAGAATCAATAAACAAATCAGTGTGGGCCATCGAAAAGTGCACTAAAAACTGAGAGGGGTCCGGGACGTTGTCTTTGAGACGGCATTCCAAGTGAAATTAGGCTCGACCTACCATTCCCCAGCACCAGTCTCCATTGGAGTTCTTCAAGGCTCCGTTCTAAGACCACTGCTGCTTCCGACATACGTCAGCGACCTTCCAGATGTTCTAGCAAGTCACTGTCTACTTTTTGCGGATGACTTGAAATCCTGAAGTTCCAATGTGATAGCCCTTTAAATGGATGTGGACGCTCTCAGGCAGGAGTCGTTGAACTGGCACCTCCCCATGAATGCTGGACAGTGCGTCCACATGTCACTTATAGAAGACTCAGCGAATGCCGTTGTCATGCGTGGCAAGAGAGGACCACCAAGCATCTCGAGGATAGATGGCAAAAAGGGATTGAGTGCCTGGCTTTCTTCAAGTATGTCCTTCTATCTGCACCGTGAGAAATTGACCCAAAAGGCACTCGCTGTTCTACGGATGATTCGGCGCACCTTCTCCCGTATTACTCGCGCGGACCTCAAAATACTCTATGGGGCCTACGTCACACCGCTCCGTGGATATGCCAACCAAGTTGTCCACCCAGGACGCGCGGAAGACGTAATCCTCATTGAGCGTGTCCAGCGAGCTTCTAGCAAAATGGTTGCTGGCCTTAAACCCGTGGGCGACGAAACGCGTCTCGCAGAGCATCGTCTCCTCCAAGGGGCCTACTTCTGACTTATGCCCTGTTTGAGCAAGGCCTGGTGAACCGTTTTTTACCGTTGCTCAGCAAACACACGGTGTCGACATGGTGAAAAGCTTTTCCAGCTCAGAGAGCGCATTTCTGTTGGGTAAAATTATCCCTCACTTCGGGTAGCATCTGCATGGAATAACCCTTCTCAGGCGCTTGTCTACGCTCAATTTGGAGCCCATTTCAAAACACTACTAGACGCTTATTTTTGCGAGTCCTCGCGCTGGCAAGCTTACTGCTTACTTAGAGTAATACTACACCCTTTTCTCTTGTGTCTTCCAGGTGAATACTGATAACAATAATAATAATATTAATAATAATGTATATTCCCAACTTGTGGGTGGCATACCGTCTGGCACGATCATGACAGCCGCTGAACGCAAGAGCAAAACCGACCCGGGAAACTTAAGCAAAAGCCTCAATCCTGTGTGTCAATCCATGAATCCTTGATGCGGGGAGGAGAGGATCGGCATTCACCACTGGTGAAAAACTTTTCGATAACGCCTGCATTTCTGGAAGGTAATTCGAAGGATTCAAAACGCAGTAAATATTGAGTCCTTGCAAACTTTTTAACTCGGGAATGACATATATTGAAATCAGAGCCTGGAAAATTTGAGCGTCTGCGACTCCACGGGTCCAAATGAAAACCTCTCAGCTATGCTGCAACTGCCTTACCTGAAGTGTTCATCCCCACGGGCACAGGAGCACAGAAATCGTCTAAAATGAGCCAACTTATTCCCACCAAGGCGGCTTGGGATGGGTGGTGAACGGAAATTGTTCAGCGCTGATATAAGCTCACGTAATTTTCCGATATTTCACGTCTCTTATTCTAAATAACGCAGTGAAGCAACGTTTACAAGACCTACACCGCTGCGAAACTCATTTGCGCCTTGCAAGTATTACACCTAGTGCAACCTCGGGATTATGGATGCATTAAAGGAAGGTCCGGCGGCCAGCAAAATGGTCGAGACCGGGTGGAGAAAGACCACTGAAGAGAAAGGCTGAATCATGATTGGCATTTAATACGGCGTAGCTTCGCGGCCATTGGTCTCCCAAACCCCAATGGGTTCAGAAGCCACAGCTCTGAAAATTTTAATTTTTCTCAGTATAATCTACTTTTTCGATTTTAACATCGGTCGCGTTGCAGAAACGTGTTCCAAAACAGAAAAACAGGTGTTGGCGCAAATGGACTTGCTTTTGAGGAGTGGCTGATATAAGTGGATTTACCGTCTGAAGAGTACCGGCTATTGCCAATCTCCAACGAAAATAAATTTAGTTGGCCAAAAACGCGACCTATTTTTCATATCAGCGGATTCATATCATGGTGGCCGATCGGGACACTGTCATTCGAAACTTCCTCTTGTGAACAATGAATCAAGATTTTCCGGATTATTTTCCTGTGACTTACACCGGACTAGTATTAATAGATTTTTATTTTCAGTCAAGACTTCCTGGAGCCGATAAACAGGTAGTTCCAGGGACACCTCCCTAGTATGTATAACCGTGGAATTTTGTTATTGGGAACTTTTCAAGATAGCTCCAGGTTTACCGATCTCGGGCTGCTTTGGCGAAGAAACTTTCGACAAGACTTGGGGATGGAAAGTTTTGGACGTGAAAGTAACCATCTCAGAATTTTATCAGCTACATCTAATGATGGATTCACATCGGATTCCTGCGAGATAACTACAACAATGCGACTGTCATAGGTAGATGGAGGGCAAGGACGCAGGTTTGTACCTGCAGGTCCTTCGCGAATAAGTGCTTCGTGATTTAGACAGCTGAGCGTGGTGGGATGCTCATTGGACTATTAACAGAAGGTGCTTCATCCTTAATCGTGGTGCGCAACTTCCCAACTATCACCTCGAAGTCATTTGGCATGGCCTTGTTCATTGCAGAAGAGACAGAATAATCATAATTGCCGCCTCTCCAGCTCCTTGGTATGCATCAAACTACGAGAGGCTTCAACCTTATATGAGCTACCTAAACAGGGCGTCTAGCAGCCTTCTTTTCACCGCCCGCCTGCTACGCCCCCTAGTCGGGTACGCCATTAAATATGGGCACCTCGTTTTGCCTCAAACTAGTTCCATGTATCTTGAGACGGCGGCAAGGTTAAGTAAAACTATGATCAAAGTAAATTAACGGTCTTACGAACAGTACATACTGTCGGGATAATCGACCACGTTTCCTCGATGTGCGTTCACATTTTTACCGATAACTTGAACGTGCCTACCTCCTTTAGATAGCGAGGCCTCCCAAAGCGCCACAAAGTGGGCAACAAAGTTTATCCTGAGTCTCAAAAATATCACCAACGGGCCTGCTGATTTCCTCCGAAACGAAAGGGCGGAAAGTTTCCACCGCAAACGAAATTACCGGCCAATCGTTAGAATATAAAGTGTTCGCCAGCCTCGAGTTGGTGTTCAGTTGAATTTGCTTCCCGCTAAATTATTCGTCACCTCAGAATTAGTATCCGCTTGAATTGTATTTTTTACCGATAACTTGAACGTGCCTACCTCCTTTAGATAGCGAGGCCTCCCAAAGCG
The DNA here is from genome assembly GCF_000715545.1 of Opisthorchis viverrini. NCBI lineage: Eukaryota > Metazoa > Platyhelminthes > Trematoda > Opisthorchiida > Opisthorchiidae > Opisthorchis > Opisthorchis viverrini. Next base: position 270,840 of record NW_008752023.1, read on the forward strand.
CCACAAAGTGGGCAACAAAGTTTATCCTGAGTCTCAAAAATATCACCAACGGGCCTGCTGATTTCCTCCGAAACGAAAGGGCGGAAAGTTTCCACCGCAAACGAAATTACCAGCCAATCGTTAGAATATAAAGTGCTCGCCAGCCTCGAGTTGGTGTTCAGTTGAATTTGCTTCCCGCTAAATTATTCGTCACCTCAGAATTAGTATCTGAATGAATTGTATCCCTGACCACCTACACCACGTGAATTTTGCTGAACTGCACAGCAGCACAGATTAAAATAGAATCTTAACTGTAACTACGGAGTGGTGGTAAAACACCTACTGATGGGAGTGCGCTGCAAACGTTATAAATCGAGGGCTGGTAGAAGTCGCACTTACGCCAGGTGTTCCGGAACACAAAGAAGCAACGTGTCACACACCAAGACGTAGCTTCTCAAGTGTTCGGTGCAGTCTTCTAGACTGAGTAAAAGCTAAGAAAGAGCTGAACTTCCAAAGCAACAGACAGACACTAGCACAGCACATACGGCGGAATTTATTCGGGGTAATCTCCTGCCACACTATGGAAAGAGGTCAGAAATCCAGTGACAAAATCTTGGAAAAATGGTGTTCTTCCGGTTAGACCGGGTGATATAAGCTGAATGAAAAACTGAAGGTTGCGCGTTATTTAGGCTAGCAAACTTTGAACCATCTACCGCAAAGTGAACCGCTTCCACTCTCATGCAGATTTAGGCGCCGAATATTTCTACATACCAAATATTGTGTCCGGTTGGTTGCTGTTGGAAGCGCAGGTTTCATATGAACCGAAAATTGATTTACATTTCTACTAGGCTTCGGCTTTCGAAAGACGCAATTCAGGTTATCACGTGCTCCAACAACACTTCAGTGACTTTAGTAGTGTATTACACAGTTTTTGGAACTTTTGGATAACGCCGAAGTCCACGGCGCGTCTGCCCACGAGTGTATCAGAAACCCGAAGAATGGTGATGAGACCAACTGCAGAACTCGAGCTCGCGCCCTCCTGGTTCGCTACCTTGGTCTAAGGGTTCTTGTATCTTGAAGAAATAATCCCGCTAGAAGAGAGCATACCTACCCACATTTATCGACTCAAGTGCCGACTGGGCCATACCCTCAAGACCCGGATTATCCCGGACCTTCATTTCACTTGCTTCATAACTCGAAATGCTTCCAGAATAGTCTGCGCAGATAGCGTCGCTAGTGTGTAGTCTGATTGCGGAATGCAGGCCACCAACTTTGTCAAGCATTATGGGCTCAGCTTCCAGCGACGGGCCACGCTTGTGAGCCATGCGGATATTTCGAGCAGGTAAAAATCCTGTAGACTGACAGCGAATGTGGCCTTTTGCCTTAATATAGTAAGAATTTCGCTTCACATGCATGACACTACCTGTGATTTCGTATTCACCGTTTGTTGACCTGTCATGGTGACTACACCGAATCCTTTGCATTGGTCCCGTTTTTTATAACACGATTAAAATTTCGTATAGTCCGCGTAATGGGCTCCATAAGCGCACCTCCACATATCGCTCCCTCATCAGGTTGTTTCTGTTGCAACTTCATATATATTTAAAATTGCCCCAATCTTGAAATGACTGCCTTCCCGGTTAACAATTCAAATGGACCGCCCTTTTTTGGACTGGTGGAATTGAACCCTATTTCAGATTTACAAGATATCTATATTCTCCGTTTTTCTTACCACGCAAATCGTTTTTACCGCTCTGGTTATACTATTTTTGTACCAAATCCTTGGGCAGCTATATATTGTTTTAATTCATGAGTTTGAGACGCGGTTTCGTTCACGCGTTGACTGTTGATCCATATCGGCTTTGCTTGCCTTTTGGAGTACCTCACCGTTTGTCGAAAACCGTTGAGGTTTGTAATTTTGTATTCCGTGTAACTAGTTTCATTTTTTATAGTACAGCACATTTGCGTGGCCATTCGTTCGGAGTTTTGCCGGTTTGGTTGCTAACCTTCGTGCTCGTTGCTCAAGAATTCGAAACGGTCGTTACAGTTTCTAAATACAGGGCTTCACCGGCGTTCCGTCGTTATTTATCATTTCGTCTTTAGGGCCGCTTGGTGCTAACAAACATCTAGGTTCTCGTTCCGTATTGCTGAGGATAAACTGGCTGCTGATATATGCCAGTGTTCGTCAAAGATGTTCTCCATCAAAAAAAGGACGTAACAGGTGTGTCATACGAGAAAACATGCTTGTGCCTGGTTGGTCCTTGAGTCTATTTTGAGTGCTCAATTAGGAAGAATTTTATCGTCCTGAGGAATTATCGGCCGGTTTGGTGTTTACAAAAATGAACCGCTGAGACATCTGTGTCGCAACAATATCTAGGAGTGCAGTTTAAGTGCGCTCAGCGACCGATGCAACACTGCACTGCTGATGCACCTTGCGGAAGGCCGAATACAATTCAGGGAATCGCTCCAGAAGAAAAACAACGCGTAACGGCAACAAGCACTGAATCAGCAGGCCTCAAGAAGTGGCGAAAATGTTGTAGAACTATCCAAACAAAAGTGATACAGAGTAGTATGGCGAGCAATTGGGCGAAAGGCAAATGTGGAAGTTTGCGTGATAGACAGCACAACCGGTGCATGTTAAACGGCGGGCTGTATTGATCTCACAGCTTTTTAACTCCCCATCACAACAGCACCAAACGCCATATTTCGTAGCTACACAGCCCTCCTTGTACACGCTACTCATTTGCCTTTGACGGGACAGATATGTTTGTCTTTCTGAAGCGGCGCGATCCTCTCTTTGTGGAACCTCCTAAGAAAACAATTTCTGGCTGCAGNATGCACGGCCCTTGTACAAGCCTCTACGACACTTCGTTTTTGGCTGAGTGGTCAAAAACATGTGGTGCCTGGATTTCTAGACCCTCATTCGGGCGGTCTGAAACCGACATGAACTCCACAGATCATGTGGCACCCAAAACTTGCAACGTCTCATATCAGGGGCAGCAGGGATCACGTGTTCATCAACCTGGATGAAAAGTAGCACCAGCAGGACCCAGGCGTAACGGAGTCTTTCACATAATTCTCAGCCATATCAACGACTCGCTACCTCTATGCTTCTGCAACTCTGAAACGGGAAGGAAAACAACATTGTCTTCGGCAGACCACGGTTAGGCTTACACAACGCATGTCCCAACCAATCCAGATTTTGGTTCTTTGCACATTATTCAAGGGAAGTCCACGTTGCTTTTGAACTGCCTCGTTACGGAGACGCCAACACCAACCTACACGAGTTATGGTTCTGAGACAAGGATTGTCGAACACCTGAAGACCTCTCAGTTTCGCTGGTTGAACAGGCCAAGTCTCACAGCCATGAAACATATCAGGAAGGTCAGATTCCGAAAGTAATCTCCGAGATGTAAGTTGTGCACTGTCATACCTCGTCTGGTTGTGCGACACCAGCAATTTTCGCATGCTTTCGTATGTGGCCTCTCCCTTATCGGACCTCCCTTAAAAACACAAACGGACTGTTTACTTTGACGTGATCTCCAATTAGACAAGTTCTTGTTTTTGATCCACCAAACCATTCCATAAAACCTATCTTTCTGTAATTTTGTCCGATCTTGTCTGCAAATTTGGTGAGTTCGTTGTGAGGTCAACTGACTTTCATGCATTAGCAACACACCACCGACCCAAAATAACATCTAACTGTAGAATGTAAACTTCCCACATCAGACACCTTTACTTTAAATTTACTCTCAGCCTCACCGAAGCCTTAAAAACCGACTGAACTGTGCAAGAATAACCATCATTACTGAAGACTTCTAGGATTAAGTCAAGTCGGCTAAGTTTTGTTGTCCGGTGGCTCGTGCCTGCCCCAACTCACTTTCAAGCATTATCTTTTCTATAATTACTAAGATTCTATCATGTAGTAAAAGGCGTCTGACGATTTCCTTTGTCTTCTGTTTTGCTGTTGACTGCTAATTACTAATTGATATATCAAATGGTGCCACACTATCCAGAAACCACACAACGCCAGCAAGATGCCACTGCGACAAGAAGACATTTGAAACCCTCGTCAGAGCATTAGACAATTTGATCGCCCACAGATAAGGTCGGTCTGATTTGGGGCCAGTCATTTGGTTTGGGTGGTAGGGACAATAAAGGCTGAAAATTTTAAGTCACAAGGATTACAGCACATTCCTAGCTAATGTTGTCTACTTCGGAAGAGCACATACCCAAGCAATGTGGAACCAAATAGCGTCGAGATCAAAATTGAAGTTAAACATGCAGAATACTTGAAACTGATTGGGTAGTCATCGTTTTCGAAAACGTTTGGTGACAATCGGTAGATTTATTACTGGGCAACGTTTCGCTTTTGACACAAAAGCTTCGTCAGAACGAGTGACTAGGTTCCGAGGTTGATCGAGACTTAAGGCGGAAGGAGAACCACTTAGGATCATTGGCGATTCACACCACAGCGGCTGATAGCCGAGGCGGTGGAAATCACTAAGCATCACAGCGTGAATAAAATCGAGGGTGTGGAGCTAGCGAGCGTATGGAAAGCGGTCTTAGATAAGCCGAATTGACAAGTGACGGTGTGGTTGTCAATCCACTTAGGATCATTAGAAAAAACCGGGTGGTAGGGGTGGAAACCCCAACCGACCAAATGTCACAGCATCCCTCTTACACAAATTTCTTAGCACTAGCTCACCCACACAGACTAACAGAAGGTTCAAACGTATTTCAAGATGAACCATCAAATGAACCGAACCAGAAGAACTAGACCCTAGGTAGAACCCAAACACATGTAGGTTTCCCCACCGACCCAACTCTTATTCAACCACTCTAACACACTAAAATCCCTCGGCCGACACCCAACAGAGATTTAGCTTGACTTAGCTGATTGGATCTCCTTCCGCCTTAAATCTCGATCAACCTCAGAACCTAGTCACTTGGCCTGAAGAAGCTTTTGTGTCAAAAGCGAAACGTTGCCCAGCAATAAATCTACCGATTGTCACCAAACGTTTTCGAAAATGAAGCTAAACATACTGCCCAGATTGAATCTTGATACTTATTGCCAAAATAATACTTTCGGTGGAAAATGCGCTAAAAGCCGTTCAAGTACAAGCAGCTAATTGCAGCCTTCGGAGGAGCTTTTAGGTAAAGGGGTGTAAGAAAATGGTCCAACTAACATGAGAAAATGTAAATCTTTGGCGTTTTTTTAAGGCATGAGGCTTCGCTTGTCCGATGGACCTAGGTATTCCAGCTTGAGGATACCTGGGGGAATCAAGTCTTCCTCTGCTGATACGTTTTAACTGTTAGGCCGGCGAGTTTTCCAGTGTTTTTGCTCATGATGCATCTATAAAAACACATTTCATATTTGTTTGACCAACCGGAGTAATTATTTCAAGTGCAGCAGCTTAGGTCAACAATCATTCAATCGTTTGTTGACTTTGATGAGATGGCGCCGGAAATTGCTGTATTATCGTTCTTGTGTTTGCTTCAGAACAAATGAAAGTGAAAATGCGAAACTCATTTTAGACATACTCGCACCCGGTTCTGCTATCGGAGCCATATTACCTTTGTCACTCCGACCTCTTCCACTTACTGATCATGTTTGGTGATAATCGGCTATCTCTGCAGTGTCCAATAATATTCATTTAGCGAGCTGATTTGACGCGCGGCAAGTTTGGGTCTTTGGCAACGATTGCAGTGGTACTTGGAATTCAGACGGTGCCAAATAGAGGCATGTCATCAGTGCAGAGCTGTAAGGTAGTGAAAATGGTGCACATGGATGAAAAAGCGCTCAGCACCACAAGGCTTTGTGATCTTAAAGGACGAGGACGTGAACTTGAGTGCAAAGAAGTCACTGGGTCCACTACCTTCCTAAAAAATTAGCGTATTCTCACATTACGGTATCTCAGATCCCTTAGTACTTATCAGTTGGTTTGGTTTTTGTGTCGGTGTCAGGTTGTGTGTGACGGTTGGGAGTGGAAGTAGGATACTTAAGGACCACAGACCAAGCGCATTGAGGTCTTGGTAGTAGTTTTAAGATGGCGAAACCTTTGCAAAACCCCATGAATGGCCGAAACTGTAGGGTGTGAGTGCCTTTTTGGCGAGGAGCGCTTTCTTCTGAGGACCAATTTTTTGCTAAGGCAGTGGCTGTTATAACTTTGTCAACCAGGCTGTCGCAAAAGATGCCCCTTCCAGAGTTGCTCCAACTTCGGGAAACTTAGAGTGAATTAGAGGCTTCACTTGTTAGTTTATGCAGATATTTCAACTTGACCAAGCCGGAACTCCATACCTCCAACAGCATTCCAGAAGCTCTTATCAGGTTATGCCGAAGGTTCTGTTTAGCTACTTAAAGGATAATGCCAGATACGACTGCTTATTCCGTGCCTTCGTAATAGGCCGCCACTAAAAACCACTCAACCACGATTAGTACCACCAAATTTTGATGGCTACCGCAGGGCCTCTGAGACTATGAAAAGTTGCCGCAGCAGAAAATGCGACAATGATCTAGCGGTTGTTTTTTCCTCTCATACCTCCAACAGCATTCCAGAAGCTCCTATCAGGTTATGCCGAAGGTTCTGTGTAGCTACTTAAAGGATAATGCCAGATACGACTGCTTATTCCGTGCCTTCGTAATAGGCCGCCACTAAAAACCACTCAACCACGATTAGTACCACCAAATTTTGATGGCTACCGCAGGGCCTCTGAGACTATGAAAAGTTGCCGCAGCAGAAAATGCGACAATGATCTAGCGGTTGTCTTTTTCCTCTTCAAAGATGGTTACAACAGGCAAGTTTTTCAAAGGTAGCTGAAGGCGTCGTTGGCATTATTAAGGAGGTATTTAAAGAAATCATCCTTTGCGAGTGTTGTCCTACAGAGGCAGATGGTCTCAGGTCATACCTTGAAAGCATTCCACAAGGTCATTTTCAGGAATTGGTATAAGTGGCTGCATCGCACGGGGAAAACCACAATATCTGGAGGTTCTCAAGCGCATCTAATAATCTCAGAGAAGCGCGATGAAATAACATTTTGATTTATTTGTTCTTGGGCAGATAACGTGACTCAGATATGAATACATAAGTTTGAATATTCACAACCTGGATGCAGCTAGTCATGATCCCCAATTGAAGAGCATTTAATCCCATGAAAACCGGTATCAAACCTCTTAGGCCTGTACTACAGGCAGGCAGGTGCGGGGCCGGCCTGCTAGAAACAATGGACTAGACGTGATGAGTTCTGGCTTGACCACAATTCCGGGGTTTTGGTTAAGATCGTCAAATCGTCAAAGGAGGCTGGCAGCGGGAAAAAAGCATTCTTTGCAAGACTGGTTTGGGAGGCTTGGCGCTGAGGGGCATACACATGCTGGCAGTTGGTAGTGCTTGCGTGGTAGATGCACCTCAGCTCAGTAGCGCAACAGGCTATGTGAAAGTAAACGTTGGTAACCGGTCAAATTAGGTGTGAGGGTTGAGAAAGCTGAATGGTTCCGGCGTTCAACTGGCGCAGTAAAGCATAGGCGAACTGATACGCTGAGAAAGGATTGTTGATGCGGGTTTGTAATATACTAGTGAAACGGAGAAAAGGCCAAAACGCACCAGCCACGTATCAACTGTCAGAAATCCATGTTCAAATGTGCCACACGAATTCGCAGATAGGATATGAGGAGCACTTCAGCTCCCAAGCTAAGGCCAGGTGGCCGATTTCTAAGGTGAGGGATCCACCGGAGTGCATTAGAGTGGGTTTTGAATAATTTTGCTCCTGAGCGTGACGCGTTAACGTCCTTTGAATCACCTGGGCTACATGGAAAGAAGGCAACAACGTGAGTAGTCTTTTAAATGACTACGGTTCGATCATTTGGACGACCATACATCCTAGATAACCCTGGGTTAAAGATATTCTTGTGGTGCCTTCATATCTTTTGACAACCAACAGCAAAGTTTCGAGTCACCCCTGGCTGGCCGGCTGGTTTTTCAGCAGAGCGCTGATACGATTATCGCTTAGCTTAAGCACTTTAGAATGCGTCTAGTTACCGCGATTGCTGGAGAAGGAAAGCGTTCAGACATATAGGCTTTTTGGAAGACAAAGGACGGTTATTAAGTCTTCAGTTGTTTAACGGTAATGGCGGTTAATGTCGCAAGGCCTCGTTGCCGTTCCGCGTTTCCTGGACGACCAAAAGCTGTTGGTTCACACATACACAGAAAGAATGATCCGACGCACCTACTCCCGGATCACTCGCATGAACTTCCGAATACTCTATGGGGCTTATGTCAGACCGCTCCTGGAATACGCCAACCAAGTTGTCTCCCCAGGACGCACGAAAGACGTTACCCTCACTGAGCGTGTCCCGCGAGCCGCTACGAAAATGATTGTCAGCCTCGAATCCCTGTAGTGCAAAACCCATCTCGCGATGCTTGGTCTCGTTCCCCTGGAGTATCCTGTCCTCCGAGGGGACCTAATTCTTACTTATGCCCTGTTTGAGCAAAGCTTGGCCAACACGTTTTTCACCGTTGACTCAGCAAACACACGGCGAGGACATAGTTGGAAGATTTTCAAGCTCAGAGCGTACACATTCATCAGGCAAGATTTGTTCTCATTTCGAATAGTAGCCGCGTGGAATGGCATTCCCCCAACGGCTGTCCACGCTCCTTCTAGAACCCAGTTTAAAGCACCACTAGACATTTACTTATCCAAAGTTTCGCGTTGGCAAGGATACTACCCCGCGCTGAAAACATAAAGAGCAGTGTTACACCCTTTTTCACTTGTGCCTTTTAGGTGAACGACAGCCGCTGAACGACAAGAACAAAACCGACCCGGGAACTTGGGTGAACGCCTCGATCCTCTGTATCAATCCGTGAGTCCGTGTAAAACCCATTCAAGACTGAACTGTACTGCGTAGATGATGCTTCCAGTCATCCTCCCGTTATTTATCAAAACCGCCACTTATAAGATATGCGAAATCCCAATGAGGGTAGAGACAAGACCTTTTTGGAAAAATCCCTAAAATGAAGTCACTACCTACTTTTATATCGTGAAACGACAAGATAAGACTGCTTCCGGTTACCGTTATGACCGTGGTTTCGTGCCCAGCCGGGCTTGCTACGCAGTTCCGCAGAGTTCGATAAGCCAATCTTTTCGCTTTAGTTACCAATCCATCTCGATAACACTAACCTCCAAGAGCGGAATTGTCTCAACTGCGTTAGAATCTGGCTCCTTGCACTCACCAGAGATAACTGGATTAAGCTTTACCGTCACGTGTCAAGTAGGGGAGTGCGGTTTCGGAACATCTTTGGACACCCTAACCAATAAATGACCCAAAAGATTTGACACAATGCTGTCCTGTTGTCGTTTGCCATGTGGTATCTAGGATTTTGGTGCACACGTTCCCTGTTTGAGCAATCTTCCTCGTTGCCGCCGGCGGGTTCACGGTAGACGCTTCTAAGTGGCACAGCTACGCAAGGTATTCGGATTTCGCTCTTTACGGAGTTATGGTGTAACTTACACCTGTCGACCGTGCAAAGAGTCTAACATGCTCGGAAGTGCTTTTGTTTGTGAATGAATTGTTAAGTTAGGCTATCTGCAGCTAGTATAGTCCGTCTGTCAGGTCTGTTGAACGTCTGACCGTGGTAAGTGCACAAGCAAATGAGTAGGTCCTTCACTTTACTGACACAAACCGCCGTCTTCTACAGTAGTCCTAAGCCGTCCTGTCATCTGCTTCTATCGGCGCACGGGTGGTGAAATCACGATTTGCCAGCATGTCTTGCCGTAACCAACCAAAACATTCGCACACACATCAGAGCTTTGATCAACACTTGAAATGACATTAGTTGGTCCCCCGATTACAAAGGTTTCACCGTGTAATTTTATGTCAGTTGGCCTAGTGTGTGAAGTCGCCTCAAAGCACTGCCCCTAATACTACTTTCAGGAGTAGATCGCCTGTGTTCGGATAAAAAAAAATAATTTGGAGTGTGAAGAAATCGGAGATCCATCTTCCGTCATTAGCATGGTACAGATGTAGATACTTCTCAACTCTGAAATCCGGCGAAATACATTCAAATGCAAACAACCTTTCTTTTGCAAGAGACTCAACTAGAACCCCGCTGAATTTCTAGTTTATGATGTTCCTAATCTCTACTACGCGTCACAAAACTGGTTAGGGCTTCTGAGACAGTAGTTTGGTCTCAGCTGCGGAGGGCTAAGCAAACTTTACTTGGCTCCTTCTCTGAAAAGCACACAGAAGCGCGTTGTTAACGAAAATGGTCGATTTATCCTCAACAATGTTGGATGAATTTCTGCATGGAAACGGCCCCAGCCATATTGTCCTTTTGACTGAAACGCATGTGAGCAAGCAGCCTCTGAGCATATTTGAAGGAACGCTAGTTAGTTTCGTCCATAAGGGTTCGCACGACGGGTCACGGTCGCTCAACATACCAAAAAACAGAACATGTCATTTAAGACAAAACTCGGTCAGTTTGGGTATCATTCAATTCTCTGTTTGGCGGCAAATCATCTGCTGGTTTTAGGTTCATGGGTAAACCCCATAGAAAAATTCAGTTTACCTGAAAATTGTGGGTCTTGTGGAATTGCTTGATTGGCCTTGCTTATTTCCTCGTCCTCCACATGTCCTTCAGCATGGCATTGTATCGTTATGCCTTTTAAGACGCGTGATTGCTAAACTTTTTTTGGGTTTCTTCTCATGGATTAAAAATACACTAACAGCGAGACAAAAATGTTTGACAGTTGCTTGTGGATTTATCTCGGAGGGAAAACATGTATGGAGAAGAAAATACTTATAAAGTTTTACCCCTCAGTGAAACCAGTCTTTGCAGGGATAGCTGTTTCATCCTTGCTGGTAATCACCGGCCGTGCACACCCGGCAAAGTTCAGAGATCTTGGAACCCGCGACCGTCTGGCCAATGGCGAAAGACGATTATTCGGCCAAGGGCTGCTGATCAGAGTGGTGTTTAGCTCTCAGTGAAACAGGATACTGCGCCACTTGTCTCTCAGTCACGGAAACGACATCGCGTAGCCAATCGATGACTGTACCTCTAGTGAGGATAATAAAATCGCAAATTATGTGCTAGGAGTTGAAACAGGGTCGAATTTCTTTTCTACTTTGGCAAGCTGTTTAGAATATCGTGGCATTCAGCAGTAAAAAAACAGCGGATAATTCGTTCAGAGTGAAAATACTACTTGGTACACCAACAGACCTATAGATTAAAATCAAACATGATCCACTTACTCTGGAAAACTAGTATTCTGAAGAGAGAAAAGGACAAATTGTTCATCTCATAGAGTTAGGCAAAGGCTTTTAGAATCTTGAGTAATAAAATAATTCGGGTATCCCATTTGATGGATTACCGTGTGAAAACCTGAAGCACTACGCGGCATGGTATAGTCTACCCGGAATCATCAGCATTAAAGTTCTCGCCAAGCGATTAAAACCATTGTTTTAATTCACTGACACGAGCGATGGGCTGTTTTTCGCTTTTTCCGAATAAAGGTCCGTTAGACTCCTTTCAACGGTGTCTTGTATCACGTGACACCTGTCCTTGCCTGGCTCCTCGATTTTCGAGTTCACATATGGAAGACCGGGGCAGCCGAAAAATTCTGGACTTTCCCGGACAATTCTTTCAGTTTTTTTAGGCAAAAACATTTTCAGCTTCAAAGGGAATTTTTAAACGTGAACTAGTCGAACGTTTCACAGGTTTTCACAGGTTTTAAGTAAAGTCGGGTTTTGATTCCTGAAGTTCGGCAAATACACATGCTGGCAGTTGGTAGTGCTTGCATCTTTTCAAATGACGTGAACAAACGCAAATTGCGATTACAACTTAACAAAGCCTATAAATTTCAAAAAAAATGTCCAGGAAATGGGTTATTGAATACAACATGACAGAAGAGTAGATACATGATCTTTTGTAAAATTTGTCTCCAGCCGTATTCCGCAAAACCAAAGCGGTGAGTGCCTACAATAGTCATAATTATTCACTTACTCCTCAAGCTGACTGAAGTGAAAATTTAAAACAGCATCAGTAAAATAATTTCTAAAGCACAGCTTAGATATTATGATAGAAAACCTTTTTTCTACACGGTTTTGTTAGAGACGTTAGGCTAGTTTGTCGATGTGTATAGGAGACGTTTTGCGAGACTGCCCACGAAGACGAAATAAATTCGGATAAAATGCAACCCTGTTGCTTAACTGATGCCGATTTGTGGGGGAATCTGAGACCAGGAACTCATTTAGATCAGTCAGTCACACTACAAACGAATTTGATGACAATTTTGTTTGAGCACCTGAGGTATTGAGGATTCCGCCTCTGCTCCATGAATGCCACTCAGTTGAGCTTATGTATACAGCACGAAAAAACCAATAACTGCCCCTAAAGGGTGCCCTCTGTTTGTGCCTTCTTGAAAGGTTCCCTAGGGTTGATATTTTAAATTCTCATTGTACGATGTTACTAGGTACTATGATTTTTTCGGATGAGGTACGTTAAAAAACTAATGTATGCCCAATAGACGTGATGAAAAACATGTGCCTGACAAAACTTACGGAGATAATCGACTAGAAGGATGAAGAAGAAATGGAGAGAAATCGTGCTCGTCAGTAGAATTGACACCATAGAAGTCGTTTTTATCGATGTGATTGCTCCACTTTGCACGAAACGGCGAAAGCAAGCACCAAAATTAGTGTTCCACCCTCAAATCAGATCACGTAATGGGTGCATGTCAACGGTCCTTCTAGAGTGTAAACTCAAAAAGTAAGACGTCACGACAATATGCCGGAACTATTGCAGATGCATTCACTAGACAGGTCAGAATTATTTTATCTGAAGGGGCATACGTTTCCGCAATTAGAGCGTCTTGGTGAAAGACACAGTGACTTATTGTCTATACCAAGTAATTTACCCAACACTCAGAGCTTACCAGTCAATTAGAGCCTCCAATGTCTAAATCTATAGGAGGGCGCGTTTCATAACTTGGAGGTGTACCAACGAGTCACGTGACTCTTGTTCATTCAGTGTCGCATCTGTTCTGGCGACTGTTTTGTGTTTTCAGATCATTTCGCTATATATAAATTAATTACGAATGAATTCCAGGAAGGTAGAATCCTGAACCAAATGGTTTTGAATAAGCGGAACGATTGCCAACGGTGGTGAAACTGCCATAAATGGGACAGTCCGAATGTGGATTTTACCGGTTTCACAAGCAGGCAACTGAAGTCGATTTCCTCAGCAAAAACAACTGAAGATTATGCAGTGAGGTCTTCATCTAAGCAAGGTTTTAAAGGAGTGTATGCGATGCGAGGTAGGGCTGTAGCACTCATTCCACAGTGCATATTGCGCGCGTTTTTGTGAAAATGGAAAAAAACTGAATGACCTCGTACTTCATGATTTGGGACAGAAATATGCATCGTCAAACTACAGCTGGAATCTGTTCGGTCACAACAAACGTGTCTTCATGAAAAACAGGTAGATAAGCAAGACAGATAAGGTACACGCGTTCTTCCTGATCTTCTCTTTGAAACGGGCAACATCTGTTAATTCAGTGATAACATTATGAGACGTCTTGACTTTTGACTTCCTCTTGTTGAACGCTAACACGTGCTGTTCGAGACAGGCTGTCTGTACCGCACCCAGAGTTTAGTTGTGCAATATTCGAAACCAATGCAGTAGCCCCACTTTTAATGCTGAAATATTTGGATGGCTGCTACGAGCTTCAATTTTTTCGGATCTAACCAGGTTATATGTTTTTTCGAACCATACAGAGGATACTTACTCATTTCAGTAGCTTCAACAGAAAACAGTTATCGGAAACGTAGATCAGAATAATGAAAGTTCGTATCATCCAAAAGTTGAAGCAACAAGGGTAATTTTCGGCTCGTTTGGATTACGAATTGGAAAACGCGACAGCTAGAAATAGAGAAACAACCAATTAAATGACGATGAATTTGATTAAAGCTTTTGTATATGCGGATACTTACAGTAGTTGTTAACTGAAAGGTGCGTCGTTTACATTACTGGATGGAATTTTTATGAACATGCATGAACGTACAAGGTGTCATGGGGTAAAATTTAACCTTTGATTAGTAATTAGTAGCATGATTATGTTGCCGGATCATTATATGTTGATTCTTTATCGCAATGTGTGTCAACGCATTCAAACCTGCATGCGACACGAAAACGTTGAATGCCAAAAACTCGTCTTTACGCGGAAGTCAGGGTTTTCGATAGTTACTCTCTTTTGGTGGAGACTGAGGACTTCATCTGATTGTATACATCAGTGATTTAAAACAGAGCATGATGTGGCGAGAAGCCTGGCTGTCGTCCAGCTATGCGTACTTTTGATGTGCGGAGTAATAATCTCTTATTTTTGCTCGCAAGACTTTGTCAAGTCGTTATGGGCAAATCCCTACTAAAATGAGAAGAGAAGGCTCTTGTTCCAGGCCTGAGCAATAAGATGGCAATGAAGGAATCGAACAAGTAAACCATGGAAAATATATTCAAGCTGTCGCATCTTAGGCCGCACTCAGCAGCCCGTGAATCTTGATAAAAAACCGGTTGCATCAACAAATCAGTCATTGAGGAACACGGGCACTCGTGGAGTTCGACATTATGAAATTGCCAATCATAGGTTTACTCGTCCCATTCTAGTACGCCTATCTGATTGGTCGAAAAAAAGAACGAACATGGTCACTTGACTGAGATATTCGGCATCTAGTTAAAATTAAGAGAACTTCACCGCAGCAGTGAGGAAGGACCTTCGTATAGAGCCGAGCGGTTGTCAGAAGGAATCAGATCATACAGATCTATCACCCATGACTAAATAGTTATTATGGGTTCAAAAAACCTCAAGGTTTGTATTGCATGAAGAATATGGTTCAGGAACCACAGATCTGGCATAGATAGGTAGGCTGACGGTGGATCAAGATTTAAGTGGTAAGGTCTAAAAGGAAACGTTGTAATGTAGGCGGTTATAACGATGTACTTTAGCGCAGCCAACATGAACAGTGAAACCAAACAGATAAGCTTGGTAAAGTGTAAACCTGACTGAAGGCAGCACCAGCATACTCAGCAGATTTGTTCGAGGAAATCAGTAAACTCACAAATAGCGGTCGCTGAAGCAAAGTTCAGTGTAAACGTGGACATTACTATCGTTTAACAAATTACGAAGACAATTTGTCGCACGAGTACTCTTACAGAAGTACCTTCATTGAAAAAAATTATGAATTTAAAAGCAACATGCATACTTAAAGTTGTCAGTCAATTTCGAAATGAGTTTGATGTTTCTGGTTCCATGTGCCATTTAGTTCGCCCAAAGAAATGGTAATGAGAGCGTTTGTGGACATTCATTTTCGTAAGACAGCAAACCGTTCTGTTTTTTACTCAAAAAGGAACCTGGAGGGATCGTATGTCCTATGATCCATCAAGGTAAAGCATCCCAAAATATCCACTAGGAGTGCTGTCAAATGTCCTTACACAAAGATCACACTTTTATCGCATTCCATCTAGAACTTTGTGAGTTCAGACTCCAACTCTTCAACCCGTTCCATCCTGATGAACTAGACTTTTCTTCATTGCCCACTGAGCCAGAATTCCACCTGGTTCATCGCCCAAAATTATTGCGGCAGGCAAAAACTTCCTGCTACGGACCAGGCTCTGCTGAGTGGCAAACGATAGTTTCGTCGGCTCAAAGGCATAGTAACGTCCGATCTGGTGTCAACTTCCAACNATCTAGTTAAAATTAAGAGAACTTCACCGCAGCAGTGAGGAAGGACCTTCGTATAGAGCCGAGCGGTTGTCAGAAGGAATCAGATCATACAGATCTATCACCCATGACTAAATAGTTATTATGGGTTCAAAAAACCTCAAGGTTTGTATTGCATGAAGAATATGGTTCAGGAACCACAGATCTGGCATAGATAGGTAGGCTGACGGTGGATCAAGATTTAAGTGGTAAGGTCTAAAAGGAAACGTTGTAATGTAGGCGGTTATAACGATGTACTTTAGCGCAGCCAACATGAACAGTGAAACCAAACAGATAAGCTTGGTAAAGTGTAAACCTGACTGAAGGCAGCACCAGCATACTCAGCAGATTTGTTCGAGGAAATCAGTAAACTCACAAATAGCGGTCGCTGAAGCAAAGTTCAGTGTAAACGTGGACATTACTATCGTTTAACAAATTACGAAGACAATTTGTCGCACGAGTACTCTTACAGAAGTACCTTCATTGAAAAAAATTATGAATTTAAAAGCAACATGCATACTTAAAGTTGTCAGTCAATTTCGAAATGAGTTTGATGTTTCTGGTTCCATGTGCCATTTAGTTCACGCAAAGAAATGGTAATGAGAGCATTTGAGGACATTCATTTTCGTAAGACAGCAAACCGTTCTGTTTTTTACTCAAAAAGGAACCTGGAGGGATCGTATGTCCTATGATCCATCAAGGTAAAGCATCCCAAAATATCCACTAGGAGTGCTGTCAAATGTCCTTACACAAAGATCACACTTTTATCGAATTCCATCTAGAACTTTGTGAGTTCAGACTCCAACTCTTCAACCCGTTCCATCCTGATGAACTAGACTTTTCTTCATTGCCCACTGAACCAGAATTCCACCTGGTTCATCGCCCAAAATTATTGCGGTAGGCAAAAGCTTCCTGCTACGGACCAGGCTCTGCTGAGTGGCAAACGATAGTTTCGTCGGCTCAAAGGCATAGTAACGTCCGATCTGGTGTCAACTTCCAACTCCGCTAGACAAAGGACACGCTTCAATACTCTAAAAATTGCCGGTTCCATTCTTTAATCATCCGACCGTAGTCTGTTTCATTTTAATCACAGTTATACAAACTGCACACCACCTCGAGAGTCCTACTTGTGGAGTAGGCAGGTAACCGAGAGGATCACCCTATTTACCAAACTGTCAAAAGCATTTTGTTGACACGGAAAATTCAGAGAGACTACTAGTCAAAGACCGGGTAACGTAACCATAATCAAACCCCCCTTCCATTTGACTGAGTCGCTTTATGCCTTCTGAACAGTCAAGATTTGGAAGAAACGCTTGTAATTGGGGTGAAATGTGGTGAAAGACGTTTGACCAAAGGATGTGTTGAGAACGAAAACGAGAATTGAGCAAACCGAAGGTGATTTCGTTTTGGCGGCTCACCAAAGCAAATAGCATACAGGGCATTTTCGCGAAATATTGTTTTTAAAAGTGCTGTTGTTTCAGGGTTTCTAATCCGCAAGAGAGCTAAAATGTTATCCCTGGAAAAACGTATTTTTATGAGCGCCATAATTTCCCCCGGGTTCACCTAAAATTTGGCGACTCTGTTGGGTACACATGTTAACATGTAACTGTAAAATATCCCCTTCTGCACAAAAAAATCATATTTTCTACAAAAATGTGCATTTTGCACTCCGCTTGGAAGCATGGCTTGCCTTCTTCGTGTGTTGAAAATTCGGCGAATGCCAAGGAGTATTTATTATTATCGCGTATTTTTACAAATGAAAATGATGAAGCTGTACGAAGAGCCAAATTGTATAGTTTTTTTAATTGGTGTATAATCCCGCGATTGCGAAGAAAGAGCTAGGCTGATGGAAAACTCAGCGGTTAAAGAAGAGTATGAATAAAGTTTTGAAAATGTCCGGTTCAGAAAATTTACGTTCATCCAGCTGTCAGCAGTGGAGTTCTGTCCATTGTCTGAGTTCCAAAGTTGGTTAACTATCAAACCGTACCTCCAAAAATAAAGGCGTCCTACCCAACTATCAGGTTGCGTTGCTAACTTCAAGTGTTTTTGCTCACACAGCTGTCAGATCAGCAAAAGCCATCCCTTCTCCCATTTTGAATAGGCCATGCGACTCTGTGCACTTTGCAACATATTGTCATTGTTTCACTAGGTGGCTAAAAATTACAGTTGCAATAACGAAATAGATAAAAAATTTTGCCAGAATACTTACTTATTCAGGAACTGTTGAGTTGAATTTAAAAAGTGCGTCAGATTTTTAATGTAGTTTTTAACAATTTGAGGTAAAAGAACATTTCGGGAGCAACGAATTGTTTTGACGCCCTAATGTGCCGACGTAACAAACTCATGTAACTTTGGAATTTTTGAGAACACCTTCTGGTTTCATTCTTATTTGTCGTTTGGCTTTCAGTAAATCTCACTGAAGGACCACATTGTTTCAGCTTGGGGACCTTGCATAGTCATCAACCGACCAATCAATTGTTTTGAAAAAACAGATATAATCGTAGTATCGTCCCGCTGCATAATGAATGACACGCAATGGAAACGTGAAACCCCAGACATGCGGTTGGGAAAAACTCTCTGAGAAACAGCATACGACTGGCACCTAAGGCTAACAACGAAACTGTTTCCGTTTACAGGACAGAAAATGGAAGAAGGCTTCATCGAAATCGGAGCCCTTGGACTAGGGACGAACAGGCGCATTAAACTGACGTTAGTCGACCCCAAATGAAGTTCATAACAGGTTTTGTTGTGGGGAACAGTGGAACGTCAAATAAGAGGTCAGACAATTTAGCCGAACCCCTATTTTGCAGTTTCCGCTCAAAAGACACCGCCGACTTTTTACAATTTTTGTGCGTGAGTCTCAACTTGTTTGCCGCAATCAGGTGATCAAAAAAAGGATGATTTTGCTCGTGATCAATGTTGTTTCCATATGCAGACTATGGATATAGCAATCAAAGCCAACAACATGTGGGAATTCGAAATAGGAACTTACGTTGCTTCGAATCTGAATTCCAGAATTACGATAGAATGACAAGGAATTTCCCAGATCATTGAAATTTCGCTGACAGTTGAGAGTTGATGAATATGGTCGGTATAGTCGGTCCATATTTACTGCTACAGATTGTCCCCGCTTGATCTTCAGTTCACACCTTGCTGGGTTCCATATCAATCGTTTAACAAATTACGAAGACAATTTGTCGCACGAGTACTCTTACGAAAGTACCTTCATTGAAAAAAATTATGAATTTAAAAGCAACATGCATACTTAAAGTTGTCAGTCAATTTCGAAATGAGTTTATGTTTCTGGGTTCCATGTGCCATTCAGTTCGCCCAAAGAAATGGTAATGAGAGCGTTTGTGGACATTCATTTTCGTAAGACAGCAAACCGTTCTGTTTTTTACTCAAAAAGGAACCTGGAGGGATCGTATGTCCTATGATCCATCAAGGTAAAGCATCCCAAAATATCCACTAGGAGTGCTGTCAAATGTCCTTACACAAAGATCAAACTTTTATCGAATTCCATCTAGAACTTTGTGAGTTCAGACTCCAACTCTTCAACCCGTTCCATCCTGATGAACTAGACTTTTCTTCATTGCCCACTGAGCCAGAATTCCACCTGGTTCATCGCCCAAAATTATTGCGGCAGGCAAAAACTGCCTGCTACGGACCAGGCTCTGCTGAGTGGCAAACGATAGTTTCGTCGGCTCAAAGGCATAGTAACGTCCGATCTGGTGTCAACTTCCAACTCCGCTAGACAAAGGACACGCTTCATTGCTCTGTAAGAATTGCCGGTTCCATTCTTTAATCATCCGACCGTAGTCTGTCTTATTTTACTCACAGTTCTACAAACTGCACACCACCTCGAGAGTCCTACTTGTGGAGTAAGCAGGTAACCAAGAGGATCACCCTATTTACCAAACGGCCAAAAGCATTTTGTTGACACGGAAAATTCGGAGATACTACTAGCCAAAGACCGGGTAACGTAACCATAATCAAACCCCCCTTCCATTTGACTGAGTCACTTTATGCCTTCTGAACAGTCAAGATTTGAAAGAAACGCTTGTAACTTGGGTGAAACGTGGTGAAAGACGTTTGATCAAAGGATGTGTTGAGAACGAAATAGAGAATTGAGCAAACCGAAGGTGATTTCGTTTTAGCGGCTCACAAAAGCAAATACCATGCAGGGCATTTTCGCGAAATTTTGTTTTTCAAAAGTGCTGTTGTTTCAGAGTTTCTAATCCGCAAGAGAGCTAAAATGTTATCCCTGAAAAAACGTATTTTTATGAACGCCATAATTTCTCCCGGGTTTACCCAAAATTCGACGGCTCTGTTGGGTACACATGTTGGCATGTAACTGTTAAATATCCCCTTTTGCACAAAAAAAAATCATATTTTCTACAAAAATGTGCATTTTGCACTCCGTTTGGAAGCATGGCTTGCCTTCTTCGTGTGCTGAAAATTCGGCGAATGCCAAAAATAAAGGCGTCCTACCCAACTATCAGGTTGCGTTGCTAACTTCAAGTGTTTTTGCTCACACAGCTGTCAGATCAGCAAAAGCCATCCCTTCTCCCATTTTGAATAGGCCATGCGACTCTGTGCACTTTGCAACATATTGTCATTGTTTCACTAGGTGGCTAAAAATTACAGTTGCAATAACGAAATAGATAAAAAATTTTGCCAGAATACTTACTTATTCAGGAACTGTTGAGTTGAATTTAAAAAGTGCGTCAGATTTTTAATGTAGTTTTTAACAATTTGAGGTAAAAGAACATTTCGGGAGCAACGAATTGTTTTGACGCCCTAATGTGCCGACGTAACAAACTCATGTAACTTTGGAATTTTTGAGAACACCTTCTGGTTTCATTCTTATTTGTCGTTTGGCTTTCAGTAAATCTCACTGAAGGACCACATTGTTTCAGCTTGGGGACCTTGCATAGTCATCAACCGACCAATCAATTGTTTTGAAAACATAGATATAATCGTAGTATCGTCCCGCTGCATAATGAATGACACGCAATGGAAACGTGAAACCCCAGACATGCGGTTGGGAAAAACTCTTTGAGAAACAGCGTACGACTGGCACCTAAGGTTAACAGCGAAACTGTTTCCGTTTACAGGACAGAGTTGGCAGAAAATGGAAGAAGGCTTCATCGAAATCGGAGCCTTTGGACTAGGGACGAACAGGCGCATTAAACTGACGTTAATCGACCCCAAATGAAGTTCATAACAGGTTTTGTTGTGGAGATCAGTGGAACGTCAAATAAGAGGTCAGAAAATTTAGCCGAACCCCTATTTTGCAGTTTCCGCTCAAAAGACACCGCCGACTTTTTACAATTTTTGTGCGTGAGTCTCAACTTGTTTGCCGCAATCAGGTGATCAAAAAAAGGATGATTTTGCTCGTGATCAATGTTGTTTCCATATGCAGACTATGGATATAGCAATCAAAGCCAACAACATGTGGGAATTCGAAATAGGAACTTACGTTGCTTCGAATCTGAATTCCAGAATTACGATAGAATGACAAGGAATTTCCCAGATCATTGAAATTTCGCTGACAGTTGAGAGTTGATGAATATGGTCGGTATAGTCGGTCCATATTTACTGCTGCAGGTTGTCCCCGCTTGATCTTCAATTCACACCTTGCTGGGTTCCATATCAAATGACTCATACATATTCTAACAACCAACGGCTATAACACAAATGTGAACAATTTTTTGCGAAACACACTTGCAAATTGATTTAGTTTTTTGAGGGACTCACCTGGAACCCAGCTGAATCTCTCGTTTGTTTCCAGGCAAGTGAATATGCTGCACCAGCCGCCGCATGTTTCGGTCGGTCCAGATATCGCATTATATGTATTTGTAATGCACCACTCATAAGTTTGCTGAAAATTTAGTCAACAGCCCACGACCGGTTTTTGCGCTTCTTGTTGATCATCAGGTAGGCACAGTCCTCGAGTTTATGTCACATGAAACCAAATTGCACGAAGTTTGCGAAATACACTCATTAGCAAACTAATTTGGTTTTTCTAGAGACTCATCTGTAACCCAGCTTCATCTCTCTTTTGTAATGAACAGTTTTTGCTTGTCTTGTATCATCCAATTAAAATGACTTAAAGTTTACTTAACACAGTGCAGCCGCTCTACAGAACAGGAGCTTCACCAATTGCTCCTACTTAAGGACACACCAACCAGCTAACATTCACGGGTGTTTACCGAAGCACAGTATATTTAAAAAAAATAACGTTCCTTTTACAAGCACAGAATTAGCTGGTATCGAGTACTTGATTTTAAGTTTAATCACTTACTTGGGAGAATAGCTGAATGGGGAAATGTTTCAAACGGATGAATAATTTATACTGTTGTCAACCACCGCATAACGAACAATGGTAATTACGTTGTCCAAGAAGTTTAGATATTTAGCTTGTCATCGCAAGAGCTCATCATGCAAGCGGAGTTCAGCCAGTGAGTTGACTACGTTAGGAGAACGTAATGTCGTAGTGCACAGAAGCCACAATAAGCTGTTTTGCCCTCAACAGCCCTTTAAACAGAGCGTGTTTGTTCAAGGTTAATTGGTCTACCAACCCAGTTTACACCTTAGTCGTTGAGTGGAAGGAACGCATGTGGTGAACAAGAGCCCTTGGCTTCGAAGCCTAAAAGTCCACCAGTCGGCCATTCAGTAAGTTGAAGCCATTGTCCCCAATAGCTACACTCGTCATGGGGGCGAGTGTGCGTCGTCCGTCAGTCTTGCTCTCAACATCTGTTTAAATGGCATATCGTTTCGGACCTGCCTCGGTCAGTTACACTCATCCATAAACAAATGTTCGGCTACACGCGATCGTTCCTTCCACAACCGACTAACGTGTTAAAACCGGGAAAATGCCCAGCATCTGCATTTCGGAAACAAAACACCAAAATCCTCAAAAAATGTTGATTTTCTAACTATGCAAAGCTGCGTTTAGCAATTTCTCTCAAACTCGTTCGGACTAACGATCCTTGAATACGGTCGTGCAATCCACACAGACAATTTGCTATACAGATTCCAATCAGTCAGAGCGACTGACGAGAAGCTACACGAATTTTTGAAAGCTAAACAACACATTCAGTTGCTCTCATATAACAAATAATGGTATTCGCAACGTATTTACCATATCTAAATGGTTAAAGCTCCCTCATTGGTAAAAAATAAACCGATAGTTTTCATCCTGGTTCAAAATCTGCATGCAAAAGTGGACGAAATGCAAAATTTCCGAGTAGTGGCTACACGTCTCTCAGGGGATTCCATTTCATTTCGGTGTGCACGACGGTATCAGAACGTACTTTCAAACACTGTGTAGTGAATACAGATGGTGAATATTCGTGAATTACTGTGCAGTACAATAGTTGCTTACTAAAACGAAAACGGATTCTAGACGAACGGTCACGTACGTTTCTCAGGGGGTTCCATTTCACTTCGGTTGCATGACGGTACCAGAACGTACTTTCAAGCACTGTTGAGTGAATACAGATGGTGAATATCCATGAATTACTGTGGAGGACAATAGTTGCTTACTAAAACGAAGACGGATTCTAGACGAATTGTCACGTGACCTCGTTCACAATCACAGGCAACCTGGTTCTTTTTCATGACGTTCGAAGCTACTGGACTATCTGATTAGTGTAGGTGCATAAACTGTTCTACTTGGATTGCAAACTAACAGCGACGTGAAATTGGTCAACTTTTGGACACGTCGGAATGTGAGCGGTACCCCAGTGACTTACTGATCGGTGTGCAGCTTACGGCAGCGACGTATCAGTGTTTAACCCTGATGCTATTCTGTCGATGAGGAGGATGACGATGCGCTGTCTTCAACCACGTGGCATCAGTCACTTCAAATGTCCGAAAAATTAGTTAAATTTTTTGTAACCGTCCTAATTTAAATTATGTTGAATGAATTTCAAACTCGGGTAGTGGAAGTATGCACTGCGCATAACTTTTGCCGGAATCGTTTCATGGCTGTCACTGTCCGGATCCTGCCAACACATGGGGGAGTGCGACACGTCGAATTCAATCGTAACGTAATGATAATGCGGCTCAGCATAAAAATACTGTTTGCGGAACTAAAAAAACAACGTTTTTGGAATAGGAATGAATCCATCAATTTCCGTTGTCTTACTTCTCCCATATATTTCATTCAACGAAAACCTGTCGAGTTCGATCTTGATCAAGCACAACTTCTCAGGTGGTTTGCTGAAATCCTGGGCTTTCTTGCAACCGATGCACGAATTGATCAATTGTATGATTGCTCCTTTCGGAAACGGTGATACTACCAACAACTAAAAGGTGCGGAGCTTCCATGTGAAAAAAATATACATAAAAACGTATTACTCTCAATTAATGTTACACCAGAATCACGTCACTTGCCTCGCTGTTCTTTCACTGTTCCGATGGGATAAATTGGGTACAACCTTTAATTTAGTACCCTTCGCAGAGAATTAGGGCATGTTCCATTTTCTCAGCATAAAAGATTACCGAAAAATTTCGAAAGGGCATTGTACCATGAATTGTTTCATGGATTACACTATCCGTCTCAATGAAGAGATAAATTCAAGTCATACTGAGTAGGCAGCCTGGCAAAAGATTACTAGTTCCGTACTGGTTGTGGGTTACGGAAAGTTAAGTATATTGGTCGGTCATAAATTGAGCAGTGTTCAACATTGCCAACTAATTAACCTCAAATTATTCTATAGCATAAGAGATGCTATTTTTGGTGAGTTAAATTAAAACACCTGATGGAATTAAAAACAGATAAATGCATTTGAGATGTATTTTGCAATGACTATTTTACGAAACGTCGACAGAAACTGCCGTTGATCTTAGGTTCATCGTGTTTGAACATGAGTAGCCGGTTGGCAAAAAGATAATTTACGTGTATTGGCTGGAGTGATTTGAGCGGTATCCCCAGATCACGTAGCTAAATATTGGCGCTTTTAAGAGGTGCTTAATTTTGCTGACCTTAGTGAACAAGGCCTGTTGCATATAAAAGCAACACAAAAATATAGAATATTCGCCGGATTATGGTGAACCATCCCCCGTCTCCTGCGACTGCAACGTGGCCAGCGGTGACTCGACCGACTTCCGTGCAAGATTCACCTGGTGTTCCACACTCAACTAGCCAGTTGCCCTCGCCAAGCGGAACTAGGAGCGTAGCGGAGGTTGCACATATAGACGGAGTGGTTCCGTGGCACTCCGTCCAGTTCCAGCAAAGCGCCATCCAATGCTTGCTGCAGGCTGGCGAAGAATACGCTCGTGTCACATCCAAGTCCCATCTTGGCCGTAGTGAACCGCCTCATAGCCTACTGGGGGTCGGCAGGTGTGTCAAACTTCGCTGCAAGAAACACCTTCGCAGCGCTCAGTCCATCCTCCGAGAGCTTCTCTTCGCCGCATCCAGGGTCGATAGCCCACCCTGGTTGTGTCCAGTCCAGCTGCCGCCGCAATCTTCCCGAAATTCTTCAGGAAAGTTCGCATGTCCCTATTCTCAAGAGGCTGTGGCCACGGAATCTTCATCCGCATCGTGGCGACGGAAGGAGAGCTCTTCACGGCGGAGTCGCTTAATAATAGACAACAAATAAACTGTTACAGATTATTGGGAAGGAACGTAAACCTCATACAAGCACCTTCGTTTTGAAAAACTGAATATCCGTTTTCTATTCGAACGCGTCCTCTTTAACGTTTTTGAATATTCATTGACTACCGATCAAACGTAAACGAACACTACAAATCAATTTCACGAATTCCGTAATTTTCAATAGACGCGATGCGGATTTACGATAGAACGAACTACTCGCATGCCTCGTCAGTAGTCTCCATCGTTATGCCTGTAGTGGTACACGACTTATAGTCCCAACAATTGAGCGCCTGTAGTCATGTTCAAAACTGTATTATGCCACAGGAATCCTCTATTTGCATGTATTTGAGTGCATTTGCGAACCCAACGCCATCCGTCAAGCCAAATCAGGAAAAGGTTTTCGAAGAGCAGGGTGCACAGGACATGGGAAAACTATGGTTCAGGAATCGTGATCCGGAAACCTTTGTGCAAATAATCCTGAAGGCAGTTGCCCAATCGGCGCATGAGATAACCTGCTGTCAGGTCCATCTTAGCTAAATATTCTATCGCATATCAAACCCCGGTTAAATAAAGGCGAGTTTGCGAAGAGTGGTCTGAAGGAAAGCTGTACTACCGGAAATTAATAACTATTTGTGTTTGACGCCCATTAGGTTGTCCAAAACACCGCAAGCATTGAATCTCATCCATGTGAATGTCTTCGTGATGTCGGCGAAATAACTCCTAGACTCCATGTAAGTATGTTACAGCCAATCAGGAGAGAGGAATAAAGACCGAAAGCAGAAACTGATAGAAAATATCGAGTTCGTCACCGAAAATCCACATTAAGGTGGAAACATAATTATATTGGAGGGAAGGGCGGGATTGCTTGCGAAATAAGTTTAAATTCAAATTTGAGATACCAGCTTAATATTCGTTAGGCTGAGCGATCTGCACTAAATCTATTGGATCGTCTGACGGTACCCTCACTGATTAATGAAGCCTATGCGAATGTGATCGGTCACCGAATATTCCAAATCATAACAGGCATCTAGCGTGCACAGGTTGAGATGTTGTCCACCGGATCAGTTTGGAAGCCATCCTTGGTAAAACTTCATGCAGAAAATAAGTAGCTGAATTACTTTGCCCCACCACCACCTAACAGAAAGCAGTTTAAGTCATGAATTATATCAGCGGACAGAATCAGACATTTAGTTCTACAATGGAATAATAGCGATCAGATTTATCGAGTAAAATATCGGGACCGCATTTGACTTCCAGTACTGGTCTTCGAGGAACTCAACGCTGAATTTTGATGACTGATATCGGGTGCGCGAAGAATGTCGTGCTGCCACGTGGTACGAATCTCATATTCACCCCCCCTCACTTTCCACCGAGCATCAAGGCCAGAATCACTCTGCCCACATCGCATTGGATTACAGCGTCATACTGAATGATCCGAGCACCTCTAATATTGATTGTTTACGCAGTAAAGACAACCATAGGCAGTGGAGCTTCAATGTCTATCCCACAAGTAAATAATAGGTCTATCAGACTTCGAAACCACTGAGCCAGACGATCACACATACTCGGAAGCATCCTCTATACTCTCTGAGAGCACCATATATTCTTCAATTTCTCTACCGCGCCGAAGACCCTCATTGCTGTCCAGACGCGTATTTGACCTCAACCTTCTTTCTTCCCAATGGGTTTTGGGTGGGATGGGGACATGAACTGTAACGAGTTAGCCATGAATTTCACCCGCTGACACTGGCGGAGTTTCCAAAATGCCGCTTCCAGCGTCAAGGGAACTATTTCACAATCGACTTGTCGAACCATAACTGGTTCAATCAACCAATGGGAATTCGAAGAGTTTGCACAAATGGCAATGGTCTATTGGTTTCCTCAGTATAAACGAGGCAACATCCCTTCCGTTCTTTGGTTTAGGTTTTAATTCGGAATTTGACGTGCTGTGAAACCAAGGTGCACGAATAAACCGTGGATTGAAAGCTAAAACGATGAGGGCATCGATCATTGTTGTATTTTGCAGGGGTTCTTTGAAAAAGCGTTGTTGGATAAAGCTGAATGCAAGCTGCATTCAAGTAATTGTATCGATCTGGGAGGCGATTATGTCAGAAATATCCTGAGGAATCCACACGAAAATATTTAGCTCCTGATAATCTCGTCTACCTGGCATTAAAACCAATCCAAGCGCCACCCAATCTGGGATATCAAGAATGTCATATTTATTGCGATAAATCTTCCTAGGTGATGTGATGTCAAGCGCTTGATCGCAGAGCATGCAGCGAGAGTCACTGAAAATACACCGGCCTAAGAAATGCCATTCCGTTCGCCTCATTATTAGTGGCACAAAGGACGTGTGTAAAAAGAAATACCAACATAAGAATGAACGTCAAATTGATCGCATTTCATCTTCAGTCCAAAGCTACGCGTTCACCAGGAGACCAGAGCTGGGTGCACGCGCNGGGGAGTGCGACACGTCGAATTCAATCGTGACGTAATGATAATCCGGCTCAGCATAAAAATACTGTTTTCGGAACTAAAAATACAAGGTTTGTGAAATAGGAACTAATCCATCTATTTCCATTGTCTTACTTCTCCCATATATTTTATTCAACGAAAACCTGTCGAGTTCGATCTTGATCAAGCACAACTTCTCAGGTGGTTTGCTGAAATCCTGGACATTCGTGCAACCGATGAATGAATTGATCAATTGCTTCTTTCGGAAACGGTGATACTACCAACAACTAAAAGGTGCGGAGCTTCCATGTGAAAAAATATACATAAAAACATATTATTCTCAATTACTGTTACACCAGAATCACGTCACTTGCCTCGCTGTTCGTCCACTGTTCCGATGGGATAAATTGTGTACAACCTTTACTTTAGTACCCTTCGCAGAGAACTAGGACATGTTCCATTTTCTTAGCATAAAAGATTACCGACAGATTTCGAAAGTGCATTGTACCATGAATTG
>NW_008752023.1:304965-306345 GCF_000715545.1 Opisthorchis viverrini
TCTGCTGGTGAACGCGTAGTTTTGTACTAAAAGAGAAATGCGTCCAATTTGACGCCCACTGTTATCCTGGTGCTTCTTTTTACACGCGTCCATTTCGCGCCAAATACTGATGAGTACGAAATGGCATTTCCTAGGCTGGTGTATTTTTAGTGACTTTCGCTGCATGCACTGCCATAAAGCGCTCAATATCAGATCACTGAATAGGATTTCTCGCAATGAATGTCACATTGTGGATACGCCAAATTGGACAGAGATTTGTTGCAATGCAAGTAGACGAAATTATCAGGAGCAAGATATTTTCCTGGGGATTCTTGAGGTTATTTCTGATATAATCGCCTCCCAGATATATACATTTACTTGAATGCAGCTTGGATTCAGCTTTATCCAACAACCCTGTTTCAAAATACGCCTGTAAAATACAACCATGTTCGATGCCCTCATCATTCTTACTTTCATTTCACGGTTGACTTTTGCACCTTGGTCACATAACACGTAAAATTCCAAATTAGCGCGTTGACCTTGTGTGTATCTGTTTCCAAATGATGAATCGATTATATTGCACTCCTACTCGGAAACTGGTGTTTCTGTGTGTTTTGTTTGAATAGTTTCGATGTCCTTGTAATATATTGAAGAATGTCTCGTAGGCTGGTTGTCATTCATTCATTCACACTTGCCTTGTAATAGTGAAACTCTCAACGCCAATAGTCGCAAATTCGTAAGCAAAAAGGATGCAGACGTGCACTAGGTAGCGATAAACTCTGTAAACCCAACCCAAACTAGGGAAGGGATGTTGCCTCGTTTATACTAAGGAAACCAATAAACCATAACCATTTGTGCAAACTCTTCGAATTCCTATCGGTTGATTGAACCAGTTATGGTTCGACAAGTCGATTGTGAAATAGTTCCCTTGACACTGGAAGCGGCATTTTGGAAACTCCGCCCTTGTCAGTGGGTGAAATTCATGGCTAATTCGTTACAGTTTATGTCCCCAATCCACCCAAAACCCATTGGGAAGAAAGAAGGTTGAGGTCAAATACGCGTCTGAACAGCAATGAGGGTCTTCGGTGCGGTAGACAAATGGAAGAATGTATGATGTTATTGGAGAACAGGGAGGATGTTTCCGAGTATGTAGAATCACATCCGTCTGTCTCAGTAGTTGCGAAGTCACTGCACATGACTGGTCGACCTATTGCTAATGTGTG
Source organism: Opisthorchis viverrini (assembly GCF_000715545.1). Classification (NCBI taxonomy): domain Eukaryota; kingdom Metazoa; phylum Platyhelminthes; class Trematoda; order Opisthorchiida; family Opisthorchiidae; genus Opisthorchis; species Opisthorchis viverrini. Next base: position 306,168 of record NW_008752023.1, read on the forward strand.
GGAAGCAAACTGAAGCTCCACTGCCTATAGTTGCCTTTAATGCATAAAGATTCAATATTCCATGTGCTCGGGTCTTCCAGTATGACGCTGCAGTCCAGTGCGATGTGAAGCAAATGAGTCTGGCTTTGATGCTCAGTGAAAACACGGTCGGGGGGGGGGGAAATATGAGATTCGTTCC
>NW_008752023.1:306361-387333 GCF_000715545.1 Opisthorchis viverrini
ATATAATGTATATATATATAATTATGTATTATTATTATATTAAATGTCTGACTTTGTCGGCTGACGTAATTCATGACTTAAGCTGTGTCTTTTGGATGGTGATGGGGTGAAGTAATTCCGTGACCTATTTTCTGAATGATATTGTACCAAAGATCACTTGTAAACTGATCTGGAGGACAATATCCCAACATTTTATGATTGGAAATCATCGGTGCCCGACCACATTCGCATAGGCTTCACTAATCAATGAGTGTACCGTTAGACGTTCGAATGGATTTAATGTAGATCGCTCAGCCTAACGCATATTATGCTGATATCTAAATATGAATTTGTATTGATTTCACAAACGACCCGACCCCGTCCCTGCAATATAATTATATTTCCACTCTAATGTGGATTTTCCATCACAAACTCGATATTTTCTCTCATTTTCTGCTTTCGCTCTTCTTCTCTCTCCTGATTGGGCGTAACATGCTTACCTGGAGTCTAGTATTTATTTTATCGACAACTTGATGGGCGTCAAACACAAATGGTTGCTAATATCCGGTCGTACGTTCGATAAATGCGTGTGAGTTTTCCCCTTCTCAAGCTCGCTTTTATTTAACCGGGAGTTGATATGGCATAAGACATACATCTAGGATGTGCCTGACAGCAGATGAACTTCTGCATCGATTTGACAAATATGATCAAGATCATTGGCCTCATTACTTCCGGATCGCAATTCCTTACCGTTTCCCATTCACTGCGCACTCTGCTCGGATTTGGCTTGACCGATGGCGTTGGGTTCACAAATGTACTCAGATACATGCAAAAATAGGATTCCTGTGGCTTAATATCCTTAAGCATATGACTGCAGGCATTCAATGCGTGGGATTGTAAATCGTGGATTATTACATGTGTAAGGGTAGAAAGCACTGATGAGGCATGCGAATTGTGTTTCCTCGTAAATCCGCTCTTGCAGCGGAGTGTGACACACCAGCCGACCACAGTTCAAGATGGTCAAAGATGGGACTTGGATGAGGCCCGAGCGTGTTCTTCGCCAGCCTGCAGCAGGCATTGAATGGTGATTTGTTGGAACCCGATGGAGTGTCGCGGAACCAGTAAATGTCTGACCACTCCGTTGAAGCTTTGCAGCCTTCGTCTCGTGCTCAGTTCAGCTTCGCGTGAGCAACTGGCCAGTTGAGTGGGGAGCTCTTGGTGAATCTTGCACGGGAATCGGCCCAGTCACCGCTTGCCACGTTGCAGTCGCAGGAGAACAGGGATGATTCACCAGTGGAGGATCTATGGACCCAAGTTGAGCAACTAGCCGGACAGCTTCCAGCCATCAAGATGGGGCACTCTCTAACAAACTGATGCTACAAGTGTGTACTGGCCGTTCCACGTATCTACTTAGAATTCATTTCGTTCGACGCTTTTTGGTGTACCTCATAAGACCGGTCAGTTTGAAACCTCAATATCATGATCTCGTGAAAATGTTCCTCTCATGGTGCTGAATTGACAGTTCCCGGTGGGCTGCTATGACACTTCGTTTACGCAACGATTTGAATGCCCCCAGGCCGTCTACTTTAGCGTATGCATTATCTTTGGAGATGCAGTCAACCAACCAACTGAGTCTGTTTAAACTTTATCGAGATGTGGCTTTTTTGAAGGAAATAACAAAAACGGAACATTGTAGAATTCTGATGAGTCAATTAAATAAACGAACAAAGATTTCTAAGTTTGGAATCCACGTAGGCAAGCCCTTCCCCACCAAAGTCTTCCTTGCGCAGATTTAGGTAGGGTGTGTTCAGTGTATCTTTTCTGCATGAATGAGCATCCTGGATGGTACTATCCTATGACAGGGCATTTTATCCAAAGCGTGATAAAGGGGACATGGTATACCTTGGATGAGCCTGACGTGGAGCCTGAATTCGAGCATTTTCGCGCACCAGTGAGCCTAGTATTTGTTCTACCGGCAGAGTAAATACGCTCAAGGTGAATGGGATCCGGGTTTTTGGCTTGTCTGATAGGTCATCATAATGTAGACATTGCATATCGTCTATCTGTGATCTGTTTTTTTCGGTTTGCATCTCGAATTAAGATCCGCTTGTGGAGATGTCACTCACCTGATGAATATAGTGGGTTTAATCCATCAAGACACTTCATGTGCCCCTATCTGGCTTGGATAGCAAAACTTGTTCGTTTCAGTCTAATTATTTCAGGACCTTGCAAGGTTTTTTCGTTGCAATGTCTATCACTTGAACAGTGATATCACGAATCGCGCAAATTTGACAACAGCATTTGTACGCTAACTCGGAGTATCTCTGAAAATAACACCACTTGGAGAATCAAGGTTTTCACCGTTCGTACGGGCGATTGCGTGCCCACAAATTTGGATCCAAGAGAATTATCTGGAGGCTTCGAATGTGAGCCAGACTGCGAACGATTGCGTTTCACACACCTGTGTAGGAGGCATCAACGGACAACCAGTGATGGCTTGATTTCTACAAATGGTGTCTTGTCAAATAGTGATACAACAGCCAAAAGAAACGATCACAAAATGAATTCCATGCTTGCCAACTTTGTTTTTTTCATGACTTCCACGAAGTCGTCCAGCCACTTTGCGCATCCTTGCTCCGCCAGCAGCCTTTGTGATAAGAAACTAATGAAGCCTGGTTTTGGTTCCCTTGCACTCACATGAACTGCAATTCAGTGACCAGCGGACCGCCCGGTGGTACCATTCAGAGAAGGGTCGTTGAAGGTGAGTTCAGATCAACCGCGGTAGCAACGAGTCTGATACTACTTATGGTGGCCATGCCGCTGAACAGGTTCGGAATGTAAATCACAAGGGCCGGTTGATACGGTCGTTCACAGCTTGTGGCAAAGTTGAATTATGTTTCATGACAATCAGCATAAGTACTGTGGGCCTACGCTTTCCCATCTCATGTCAAGTGACTTCTGTGTAGCACGCCTGATTTGAAGGTGTTTTACAGTTAAACGGTTGTCATCCTTTAGATCAACTAGGCATGCAGGCTGAGCGCCGCTTCATTGTTCGGTTAGGTCACTTCGGTCTTTTGCACAGTTTCGATCCAACAAGCCCGCTCGGTCATTACGATCCTTCCTAGCAGAGTGAGGTATTTCTGTCAATTCGACTAATGACGAAATCCTTACGTATGCGATCATCGAAATCGGTGGTTCGGCTTCCCGATGTGGATTGACCTCCAAATTTGTCTTGTTGCCAAAAATACTTAGACGTCTTCGCGCTTCACAATCTTTTTCCTCTAACTCAACCTTTCTCTGGCTAAGTAATTTTGGCGGTATCCCATTTAAGCCCATGTCGTTCAAAGAAGCTTGGACAAACCATGCAAAAATTTGTTCAAAATAAATTACTCCTCACGTTCTTGCGTGAGTGACACATATTTCATAATTCTGTGGTGACATATGTGTGACTCCACTTTGAAAGTGGTTGTATTGTGTCGTACTACAACGTTAGATGCGTTAGCTGAATGAAGTCGCCCAGTGGTATGTCAGGCTTACTTCGTGGGCCAGTTCTATGGTTGGTGTGCGCTATCACGCAAAAGCAAAGCTGTTCCTGACTGGCCACAAAACTTTCGTCCAATCGTGACGTTAGATAAGGTGGCTGTGATTGTTTAAAAGCGCGAGGAGTACCAGTTCACACAGCCAGCAGGCGTTTAACGAAGAATCATGCTACGGTACCCGACTATTTTCCTCGTGGTCTTCGGATGTAAGTTGAGTGTGCGAGGTGATGTGAAGCGACATAGAAATAGTTGGGTTGATTTGACCCCATTATGTGGAGAAAACAAATTTCATTTTCTATTAAGAAATCAATGAAACATTTGTGCGTTTCTTTTCCCGCTAGCTTTGTACTCACTTTTCTATTGACACACAAGTGATACACAATACTTGCATTGATACTGTTTCAGTACATCTGTCGCCAATTGACCCATCAGACGTGAGTGGGCAGAGCCAAGCTACACGTAAGTTGAATGTCCATTTAGAATCACCAATAATTAGTCAAACTAAATGAATTCTAATTTAGCTGCCCATCACTGATCCCCCACTTAGATCGTGGAGTTTAGAAAGAGACCCTTCAATCTGCAAATTTATTTACGCTTGTTCAGTCAGAAAAATTGGCTCCGCTGATGCATTTAAAGGTTACAGCGAGACGAAGGGGATTGCGTGGGTTGCAGCATCTTGCTTTTATTCAGTAAAATAATTAGGTCCGGTCCATAAGTCCAAAGCAGGCGAATCACCAAAAAGCAACACCTGCTTGTCCCCATATCAAGCATACCTTATTTCACTGTCTCGCTATCAGACCTCTTGGTATGAAATTTCTCTTAATTGTGCGTTTCGAGAATTTATCAAATCCCCTGTGAATGCTTGTAAAAGTTACGAAACACTTTAACCACCAGTTGAGCGCAGTTGAAGCAATTCAACTATGCAGAATAATGCGTGTGGCAAAGGGTTTATCAAATCCCCTGTGAATGCTTGTAAAAGTTACGAAACACTTTAACCACCAGTTGAGCGCAGTTGAAGCAATTCAACTATGCAGAATAATGCGTGTTGGCAAAGGTCGCTCAGTACTTTAACGTCAATTGACTGAGAGTTCGTATGCGTGCTGCATTCATCCATTGGTATTCAACTCGAAAAATGAGCCATTTATCTGATTCAGTATTAAGAGGGCACCTATCAACAACTTAAGAATACTTGCGGCCGTTGTGGTTCTGCTCTGGGATTGTCATTCTGCTGTGATGCACATTATACTCAACAAATAGTCTGCGATTTGTGGTAACAAAAGCTGTGAACTTGTCTCGGCCCTAGTTTCTGTTTCCTAGGGGGATGACTGATAACGTTGCATGCAAGTAAAATCAGACTTTTGAATCTTGTTGGTAGCCAGAAACTGTTAAATGTTACGGTCATACAGCTTTATTTGCTTGGTTTCCGCATAAAGGCAAGCGTCAATCCTACAAAATATAGGAATGCCCATATTCTCAATTCCGAGTTGTGTTTGAACCTGATGTTGTTCAGCTATGAAATGCTTCCAAGAATTGTGAACAGTTTCTGAGCTGTTAGGGCACCACGAAACTCTAGGCAAAGGGTTCATATCGTACAGTCCTGTTTGGTCAGACGTCATTTTTTCAGGAGACGGTCCATGGTCATGCTTTTGAGTTCCGGGCAGATTAATCAGAATTTCAAAACTTCTTCAAATCAACTGTGGTCACCAAGTGTTCAAAAGTATTTCTACACTTGTGTTAGCAAAACCCAGCGCTTGGCCGCCAATTGGAAACAATCTGTTCAAAATAGAAAACGTCCCACGGAAAGTGTGTGAGAATCCACCAGCGGACAAGCCGGTTAACATAAGATGGCTTGACACAAAGTGCCTTATTTCAGGATATCGTCTTAATTGCCAGTTAGTCATACATTTTGAGCTAATCATGGCCCGACGCTTTAAAGCTGGACGACAAACCGAAATGTTACGTGTCTGGAACACCCAATATTCTCGTGTGATGCTCAGTGCTGGTTACGCCCGATAGGCAAGAAGACGCTTGAGCTGTTCATTGACGTCGTCACGATCGCCAAGTGAAACCCACGATCAGCCTATTGCCTCAGCTGATGCTGAATCAGTCCAGCAGATTACAGATCCTCTGGATTAGGTCATCATCGCCGCACTTATAGATGACATTTTATTTTTATTGATTACAGTCCGCATGTGTGATGCTCACGGAATCGTGTTTTGGAAACCAAGGCCTATTGGATCATCATATCTGGTTGAGCAACCTGTGACAATCAAGCTGGAAATAAAACTATACGCACTCACTTCCTGGAAACAGCACAAGAGAGAACAACAAGAATATTCCCTACTTAGTTAAAGTTCTGCAATAGCTGTTTCTTTTCAGACATACACTTTTGCGTTCAATATCGAGGCTACTTTATTTCCCACAGAAAGTTCCATGAAGTAAACCCGTTCACTAGCGCTCTCATGCCAATGTGACGAATCGCGTAAAACCGACAATCACCATATTGTCTGCGGCGAATAGCTCATAAAACTAAAAACCAAACTGGAGCATTATGAATTATTACATTTCCGTGTGTAATAAACGGGACCTGAGATCGGTATTGCATTTATTACATTTCAATTAAAGTAGTCATTTCAAACTGGAGCATTATGAGTTATTACATTTCCGTGTGTAATAAACGGGACCTGAGATCGGTATAGCATTTATTACATTTTCAATAAAAGTAGTCATTTTTGTCTCCAGTATTTTAGTTTCAAATTTTTTTATTTTCTCCCCGTGTGACTGGAAGCCAAACGTAAGTTTGAACGCTGGGAGCAACTCTTTTCACACACTCACAATGAACTTGGATTCATCGTCGTTTGCAGTTGATTCTGCGTTACTGACAAATTTGTAGCTGAACACAACTGTTAGTTGACAATATAAGGGAACTGCTGATGATTCTTTTACGCATGCTTTTCTGCTCATAAATTCTGCGTAGTTTGTCTGGAAAAAATGTTCGCCTCGCACAGATAACCGATCAGTTGCAACACCACACGAACGGAGCTGAGATATTCGTAGGCTGTTCAGGCTTGGACAGAACATTTGAGATGCTGTAGCTATATTCTCACTCCACAAACGACCTTCCCTCCAGTGACTTCCTACCACTGAGCTATCTCTGATTCCGTTTTGTATTCTCAGTTTTCTTTGGAGTCGCTGACAGTTGTGTGATAGTTCAGATTGAATACATACATGTTATGCGCAATAAGCGTGTGTTGGCAGTCTCACTGAGATATTCTTTTAACCATGTAAAGATAAAATTTTAAACTGCAGGCGTGCTCGGCCAGAGTATACATTTGTGGATTGCAGGGCCACCATGGCCAGACTTCACACGTCGCAACCGACCACCTACTGTGTTCTCGTGCCACGCATTAATATATTTGCTAAATTCTATGTGGTTTCCCCAGTCCTCTTCTGTTTGTCCTCCATGTGACTAATCAGTGTTAATATTTTTGTGAAAAGTAAACGTGTAAAAGTAAAGGAATGATGGATACTTCCAAGCCATAAAGCCAAAGAGTCTTTCCGAATTCGTGCATGTGACGTGGGGGACATCAGTTTTAAAATCGAAGGCTGAGTAAATTGCTATCCCCAGCAATAGCTTGTTCTGTTTTCTTTCCTTCTCCACAAATGAGTAAACCCACTGTGTTCCTAATTCAAAGTTTCCATCCCCTTGGGTAGATTTTGTAAGACCTTAGCTGAGAGGATATGAATGAGACATAGCTGGGCCCGAACGAAATGATGAGAGTTTGGGTTCACTGATACACAGAGGTGTGCCCGAGAAATAACGGCAAGTTTTCACTTGTAGACTTGCTTATCGAGTGCAGAAATGAGAGAATGGAATGCTACTAAGGAGTGCGCGGCTTTGACGGATGAAATCTCACTTTCAAACTCTAATTTACAGCAGTGAAACCTCTTAAGAAGTTTTAGCGATCGGTGATCATTAGATTGGAACACTGCATACTGAATGACTGGGTAGTATTTCTTAAAATTTTCTTATTTGCGCCGTTGTTTTGAGTTTCACGAATTCGGTGTAAGCATACCAAAGGCAAGACATTCGTCAAAATAGCCTGGGTATCCATCCAACTTCTGCTCGACCAAACCGATACCTGCATGTCAACTCCAATTTTCGAACTCACCATGCATTGGAACGAATTTCATTGTTTCTGACATTCACTGCAAATTATTTTCGCTCGACATGCCTAGAAATCATGTCTAATGAGACTTATTGACAAGAATCATTGTGTTGTCCCAACCACTTTCCTTCGTCCAGCTTTCGTGTACCTCAGTGAGTGTCTCTTGTACAGTTTCGTTGCAGCGGAAATTTATCGAGTATCACATGCGCTTACTTTTTGGCATGCTTTTGTCTAGCTGTTGGAAACTTGGGCTAATCATCACGAAAAACCCATATGTTTCTACAAAATCAACAAAAGATGACTGACCAAGCTGCTGTTATAGCGATTTACAGCGAGCTACAATTACGTAACAACAAACAGGCAAACGGGGGAACCTACCGAGCGCAATCTGTCACCTTTATCTGCGACTATTGACCTTCAGCTTGGAAGTTGATTGGTTGTTCATAGTGCTGACCATGCTGGAATTGGATTTGCTGTGTGACATGTGCATGAGTCTCGATTGAGTTTTACCCTCAGGTGTGGTTGCTTTTTATCCGGTAAATTCTGTGACCTTGTTGGTTTTGTTTGCGAATTGTCTCAGACACCGGGCTGCTTGAAACGGCCACCAGAACGTTCGAACTCCAAAGATTAATGAGCATGATGCTTTGGCATAAAAGCCGCAATTAATGCTCCTGCTTACAAGTGAAGTAAATTGCCGATATCAGGGCATTGCGTGCACTAGTTTTGTAACTGCAATTGAATGACCGCTATTTTTTAGAAACTACTTTTCCGTGAAGGTATCCTGGGATTGTGAGCTACTTTAGAGACGAGTTCGATACGCAGTAAATTCAAAAATTCAAGCTGAGGGAAGTCTGTTAAGCGACAGGACATTTCAAAGAATTTGCTCATCCTGCGTTTCACTTAAACAATTCATTACAGAACAGGGAAACTGGATGTGTATATCCGAAAATGTATACAAATTAGTTGCATTTTATACAATACTTGCACTGCAACCAACAAAAATTGTTTAGACATAGTAACTCAAGGTATGACGGTAAAGCAAATGATCCGACGGCGGTTTTTATATGCCTCAAGGCTCACAAAAAAGGTTTCTGGCGCTAAATAAATTGACTGAACACCGTAACCCAAACGCATGTGTCACGCTTGATTACCTGTACACACTGAGAACGAATGGCTTACATTATTTATTTAGCATCAGTTTGCATTGGTTGTTTGTTGGCCTGAATTTTTTTCATTATTCGTAAAGGCGTTCAAGGCGGAACTTTACTGGCAGCAGCGAGTCAACTCTTGCGAAAGGGATACCAAAAATCGAATGAAAAGGGGCCAATTGTACAGACCGAATGCTTTGAACTAGGAGATTGAGGTACAGCGGTTGATCACGTGATTCACTGCTAACCGGCGGATAACAGTTACCGTTGATTGTGATTATAGATTGATTAAAGGTTATTCCGAACTTACTATACCTTGTCCGATTAGAAGAATGTACCGAAACGATAGAAAGCAAAATTTTCTTCGGTATTATACGCGAAATTTGGCAACTCGATTTTCAGTTTACTTTTAGACTTTTAAAAACGTTGTACGGAGTTCTTGAATGTATATACTAGGTGGAAACTAGTGGCTTACCGGTGTGATGCATCGCATAAAGAAGTCTACAAATTGAAAATGTTTCACTGACTAGGAGGGTTGACTTTATTTATTCTCCATAATGTGCTTTACTCGGCGACTGGTCAACCAAAGTAATCTAATCCTTGGTCGCACTGCGACAAAACAGTATTGTTCTGATCTCGGCGCGAGTTGGCATTCGCTACAAAAAAGTCTTTAACATTCCGACGTCCAGCCGTGTGTTGCTTGCATTTGCTAACGGATAGTACATTGCATTTCACATTACAACAAGCCCGATGATCGACTGTCCACTTCCGATTCTTTCTTAATACAGCTAAGAGGAGTAAGTATCGGAATTTCCCCGTGAAATTAGTACAAAAAATTTGGGGCAGTTTGTGGCGTTTTCGCCCAGCATACTGATGTATTAATGTGACGTTGAAGACATGTTTGGATAAATTAGAAAACTCTTGGGTGAAGCGTTGATTTTTAGGTGGTTATTTATATCTCAGAATTTCCAGTTTGAAATTTCCAGCGTGACACGGAACACAATCTGTGCTCATGTTCAATGAAGGCACTATTTTATCAGCCGACACCTGCAACTCATTGAAGATCCGGAAAAGATATCGTTGTTTTGAGTTTTCCATCACAATTAGTGGATAATAATCAATAAGCAGGTTATTGATTTAGATAAACGGAGCAAATTCGCGGTTAGATGTTAGCTAGCCCGTTTTCTATGACTCAGCAGCCTCCGAACATGGATGGTTTCTTCAAGTAAAAACCAAAACGTTTTGTCCAAAGGACTTTGTTGCTCGCGGTTAAGTTAATTCAAGACTAAGACAGGCACTAAGACAATTGCACTCATCAACAAGATGTTTGAATTTCGCGCGTTCGGTACAATCCGAATGGAAATTTCTCTCTTTTGCTCCTGCAAAGTAGACATTTGGTGGTCTGTCTGACGGCGTCTTACTTTTTTTCGTCCATAATCTCTGAAATAACAGATCTTGCTGGTAAGATACTGCGTCACTTTTATAATCTTTACAAATTTAATAAATGGCTTAACCTACGAGGTTTCTTTGTTACTGTACTGATCACCGTAGACAGTATATTTTGCGCAGCAAAAGTATCTTGTTCTATGCAAATTAGGTTTCATTCCCCAGTCATGTATACTTCTATTTTGTGGGTACATTCTGACACTTAATCAACCTTGTGAGTAATTTCCTTCATGAAAATATACTGCAATATCTGGAATATCTTGCCAACTGAAACATGAGGCGGCCTGTGTGCAACACATGCAGTTGTAAAATATCATAAACGAGAGATTCAGTTGAGTCTCTCGTGAAAACTAAATTGATTTGCAAATGAGTGTATTTCTCGAAAACAGTCCAATTTGGACTCAAGTAGAACATAAGTTTGACGGACTTCCTCTACATGATGAGCCCCAAAAAGAGTGAAACTGTTCGTGGGTTGTCGAAGTTTTCAGCAATCTTATGAGTAGTTCCCTTCATGAAACTACCTGATTTCGTTTTGTCACGCTCTGCATCAGGATATATCCGCTGCAAAAACGGGATTTCGTTGCTGCTGTGATTTGATCTCATTCGAAACAGCTTGCTGATGACATTTTCAAGCTGACAAACGCATCAACGAATGAATAATCAGTTTTGGTTCAAATTGTATTTTCACTTCTTTAATTCAGAGGATTTGGGTAAGTTTTGTGTAGTTGGATCAAAGTTTCTTTCGAACAAGCGGGTTACGCTTTACACATCTACGCTTACCGTCACGTTACCTTCTCTGTGTACGGGACATAATTTGGTTGCCCGACCAGTGTGACCTAGGAGTCTGGAACACTTGAGTACCCAGCGGCAGTTTTCTGAGCGTGCAAATCTTTGGGAATAACTATTCGCGGACCATTTTGAACGAGCAGAGAAAAGTCCCTTCAAAGCTTATTGTCAATGAACCAATTATGTTGTAAGTGGATGCGAGAAACAAAACAAATGAGGAAATATTTGTGTCTCACCCTCACTTGAAGGTTGATAAAAGTTGATAATGCCTTATTAATCAGCTGTTTATTAGCTTTCGTTCCCAATGAACCTGAAGGACACGAAGCTTTATATTTTCTCTAGCACCAAGTAATTGAATTGTTCTACTGGTTGGTGTGGAAAATGAATTTGAAAGTGATTCCACGGAATTGGATACATCAGGTTTGACAAATAAATACCTTGAAACTTGAAGAATGCAGCCTTCATTAGAACGTGTTTAGATTTTTTGACAAAAAGTTTTGCAAAAAGTTACAAAAGTATTCGTCTTTGAGTTCCAGATAAACATATTTCACTTTTGTCTTGTAAATCTAGTCAGTACACACCACATCATTCACTGTGCGAATGGTTCATCATTTTAGTTACGGCCAAGAGTGAGTTAATTAATGACGCGCCCAAGTGTCCGAGGCTTTTGAGGAAACTCGTGGCTGTTCTGGAAACAAAAATGTTTTTCGAGTGCACTTTTTTTCTAAAACTCTTTTGTTCTACCATCAACCGTTTTTAGTTTTTGACCCATGTGACAGTTTAACAAAAGCACAACCGGGACTGCACCATTCTTCGCTATTCTCGAGAGGAGATTTGACAAATTGAATGATTCTTATTGTTCGTTTCATTTAGCGAGTGGATATTTCTACCGAGAAACACCTTTCGGTGGTTGATCACAATAGTTGCTTCGCCGATTGTTTTGTTTGAACAACATGCTGTGAGTTTTTTCACCGCTTACCGCGGAACATATGAAAATTAAGCGCACTTAAGGCGTCTGAGAAGACAGTCATCTCGTATAAAGTCCAACCCTTTGACAGCGTATTCAGTCCGTTTGTCCAAGTGACTATTCCTGTTCACCAGCAGATTCAGAAGGGAAGTAAATTGTTTCGTTTAACTGGGGCTTAAATTGTGTCTACCACACGACTTCGACAATCCAACATGATTCGATCAGATAAAATTCAAGTTTGGTAGTTTCTTTACATTTTCATCATACTTGTCCTAAGTCTATAATTTCCCTCAACCTGCTGATCACATCTTTGAATCAAGCGCGTCTAGGGGTCAAACCGGATTACGGCCTCTGGTAATTGCATACGTGCACACCTTGGTACAGAACTTGTTCGGTTGATTTTAAGGAACCTTAGGACGACTTTTTGAACTGTTTCTCTTGATTGGACGTTCGGGTCCAACTGAAAACACGTTATTAAGCAATAAAAAGATTCGTTTGTACTGGTATTACTATCCTTTTCTCTGCTTGTCAACATGTACTCGTTCATGAACGACATTGCCAAAAACTCACCATGCAACGCAATCTGTGAAGAGTAGAATAAAACCACCGCTAAAAGGCACTTCCTGTTTTTCCATATTCAAGAAAGAATAACCGGTAAGTTCAAAGTTCTTCAACTCTGGGATACTGCCCCTGGATGCACTCTATTTTGTTTTTGGAAACCTGAAGTACCCGTGCAAATTGGCGATGCCTTGTGACGGTATACGGTGCTAGGCTGCTCATTTCTTTGAACGAATTTCAATCCTGGCAGATTATGTGACATTTTCCGGCCTTCATCAAATAAGTTTTCTATCTATCAGCATCAGGCAAACGTAGACACTCCCGGGTTCACTGTGAGCAGATTGGTAGCGAGGAACAAATATTTAATTAAACCTGGAAGAAACTACTCACCATTAGCGAAATTCACCCATCTGCCTACGAATTAGTTTTGTCAAGCGACTCACCTGGAACACAGAGCCGAATCTCTGGTTTATCATGTATCAGAATGATCAGCATCTGGTGAAGTTTTGTTTAATCCGGGCAAGATGTATGCATTCGAATACAACAAAGAGGTTAGTAGCCTTTTTCGTTTATGACTACCAGCCAGTCAGTCACCACTTTAAAGATGATAGGAAATAAATAGATTCACTGTTTGTGGCTCATCGGTTTCTGATGAATAACTCTAACGGTTTTCCTATTTTCAATTCAATTATGAATGTTGGGTAGAATGAAGTATACTTTATTGGAGCTCTTAAATGACGCGTTTACTAATTCCCTGGATACCTGCATTTGACGGTCAGGACCACATTGAGAAACTTCTCGATTTGCTCATTCAATTCAGCTTGGTGTATCGGTGACTCGGCGGTCTAACAAATATACTCTGCAGTTCACGTCATATAAAAGCGACCGAAATTCACCGACGTCAACTCACTTGATAAGCTTAGAAATACAAAATATCTGGTAAGAATTTTCCGTCGGTTTTTATTTCTCTCTTCGTAGCGACCAGAGTAAACCCCCAAAAATCCAATTGTCTAAAAATCATAGGAAAAAACTGGTTCATTCAAGTTCTTGCTAGTATGCTAACTAGACTAATTGGGTCGTAATCAACCAAATCGTTAGTTGGAAACGTTTTCGAAAAGTTAACAGAGTAAATGAAACTTCGGACATATCGACTCACATCCAGGCGTCCGATGTTTGCCAAAGAGTAGGTAGTTGAGTTTTTCTTTCTTCAATACTACTCCCTTTTCGGAAATGAACGAGCCAGTGGTTTTGCTTAATAATTCACTTTAAGTTAGGTCCTGTTGAAGCGTGCCGTGTCACATGATTTGTGAACCGCTACATCGTTTTTCCCAGAATGCTGCCTTATCAGAGGAGAAATTCTATGGCACCAAATGGCAGATTTTGGGTTAGGGGTGATGTTTGTCAACCATTCGACTGCAAGTTTAAGGCTAGCTGGTTGAAGATACCTTGTAAGTGAGCTCATAACGATCATCCATCGTAGGCTAGGCCAATTAAGGCCCAAATAGGCTGAAACCAGAAGAGTGATTATCCGCTCCACGGTAACAAAGTGGCCAGAATAGTAGGGTAATTTGGTCCATTTTGGCCGTATGGCATATAGAATCCTTTGAAATACACGAAGAATGGCGTTTGAAGCCGATCCCAGGTCAAAATTCGTTTTACTCCGTCAAATTTGTGCACTTGTGTGGCATTTTATGGCATCACTGCTTCACCATCTCACTCCATACGAAACCCTCCGATCGCCCCTAGTTGGCCAAAGTGGTAAGTTGACTGAGTGCATATTACTCATGAGTACGATTTGCAGGTACTCCTAACTAGCGTGTTTTACTCACTAGGGTATAAAACCTCAGGAGGTCATTTTGTTAGCTAAATGGTTTCATCAGTTAAACTGAGTAATTTGGACATACCTTGTAAACTGTTGGAGATTCAAGCACTCATGACCAGTACAATGATAGTTTTGTACTAGTATTGGATGGTTTCATCAGTTAAACTGAGTAATTTGAACATACCTTGTCTACTGTTCGTGACCCAAGCTCTCATGACCAGTACAATGATAGTTTTATACTAGTATTGATGGCAATAGTAGTTAGCTCCGGCAATAACTCTTGTGAGTACGTTATGAAGACAAGCCCGACACCAACGTAAGACTGCTAATATCCGCAAGAATGTATTGAATTCCGTGAATGATTTGGGAAAGTCTTGGCCGCTTGTGTTCCACCCTGTTCAGCAAACAGTTTGAACATGTTCCACATCCCGACTTCAACGTGAAAAACTAAAATGTCATTCACCATACACTGAATTTAGTCTTTGTAACACTTTGTACGGAAACGGACGCTACGAAAATCAGGCCCTACGCAAAATTCTAAGGGTACAAGCAAACGTAATGCGTTTTCTAATGTTCTTGTTTGTATCGACCTCAGAGAACAATGTGAACACAAATAATACAGGACAATTAATCGTTATCCCACACACACTTTGGCACTTTCGCGACACAGTATGGGTTGAGCAGAATGCCCAGTATATTGAAAGACTTGTACTAGGCGTCTCTGCTTGTCCGGTTTCCGATAGTCCGTTACAAAGTTATACTTGGTGTAGATGATTTCGGCAGTTGTGATAGCTCGGCGCTAATTTGTGGTCACTCTCTCGACCAAAATTACAAAGCGTAGTTCTGCAAATAAGCAATACCTTTGTTGCTTTATGATGGAGAGTGTTTATTCCAACCACGCATGGAAAACCATAGCATTCGCGGAACTGCCAATGGTCTACTGATATAGTGTCTCTCGAGGTCACACCAGACAAAGAACCTCCTAATGTCCACAAGCTCTTGGCGGCCGCAGTTTCACTGTACGTTTTTTAAAGCCTTTAATAGTCTGTGTCCTATCATTTTGGACAAAATAAGGTTTTCAGGGGTGAATTTTTGATTATATATATAGTTTCACTAACCCCCCTCACCACTTAGTCGAAATGTTCTTGTTTGTATCGACCTCAGAGAACAATGTGAACACAAATAATACAGGACAATTAATCGTTATCCCACACACACTTTGGCACTTTCGCGACACAGTATGGGTTGAGCAGAATGCCCAGTATATTGAAAGACTTGTACTAGGCGTCTCTGCTTGTCCGGTTTCCGATAGTCCGTTACAAAGTTATACTTGGTGTAGATGATTTCGGCAGTTGTGATAGCTCGGCGCTCATTTGTGGTCACTCTCTCGACCAAAATTACAAAGCGTAGTTCTGCAAATAAGCAATACCTTTGTTGCTTTATGATGGAGAGTGTTTATTCCAACCACGCATGGAAAACCATAGCATTCGCGGAACTGCCAATGGTCTACTGATATAGTGTCTCTCGAGGTCACACCAGACAAAGAACCTCCTAATGTCCACAAGCTCTTGGCGGCCGCAGTTTCACTGTACGTTTTTTAAAGCCTTTAATAGTCTGTGTCCTATCATTTTGGACAAAATAAGGTTTTCAGGGGTGAATTTTTGATTATATATATAGTTTCACTAACCCCCCTCACCACATTAGTCGAAATGCCCTCTGTTTCGTGTTAATCCCACAGTGTAGTGGCAACAAATTCCAGCTTGCTGGGAAAAAGATTCGCAAAAGTTCTGCTCCCCAACGTTTTGCGTTCCCTCCCGTTGGGTTCACGCATTTTGAACCCAATGGGCCGGCCACTCCCAATTGAACCACAATTGAACACAGTCTCACAAAATTCCTCCCCATACAGACTGATTTTCACATTTGCGCTAAAAAGACAGAAAGTCAGCCATTTATGACGGATCCTTGCTGATGAAATTGAGGTGGGAATATCATTCATTTTTGACGGCTTCAGACTATAAGGTTGAACATATTTTGTCTTGCCTAAACAGGTCAAAGATTGAGTGGTAAGTGATTAAATTATGGCGTTTCTTTTGACAAGACCGCTTGGTTTTCCTAAGACTTTTTTCACATAAGTACTTGTTGTAGACCACAATCACCTTAATGCCCTTTTAGCACCGTGAACCGCGGTCTGGATAGCCAATTGATAGCCTGGTGCGCCTGGCCAAACAAGAGAAAATCAATGAACTTGCAAACCGGTTGATCCATTGATCAGTGTTGCGTAAAAGTGGGTCAGAACAAAAGTGATACTGAGAATACAACTCATCTGTCAATGACAAGTGAAAAACAACCAACGAAATCTGTTTTCACGAGAACGGTTATTTCATTGGCTGTTATATAGTCCCGTTACGTTCGGAGCTGGTTCTTGTAACAGTACTCTGGCTCATAATGTCGCACTGATGGTGGAGCTTGAAAAGAGGCTATTCTAGAGTAACTAAGTGATCCTACTAATTTCTAAAGATTAAACTGCAGAAGAGTGGAAAAGAAGATATATATATATATATAAGCATAAATCGTGTCTCTGTGAGCAATTTTATCTCAACACAAGTAGTAGGTAGCTGTTTCAAGCCGTCCGCTGACGCTGAGTTTGGCGGTAAAATTATGCTTTGCACTTCAGAAGCTAAGACAGTGGCAAATTGCGACTTGGCAGAGATGGCAATCCGAAATTCAACCATCAGTCGCAGAGAAGGCGGAGTTATCTAATTTCTGGTAGGTTCTGGCAAACCACGCTACCTATGTGAAATAAAACAACTGAAGTGAATGCCTTCCTGTTTGTCATTGGATTTGTCGTCTTCAACTCTGATGCTTCGTACGCCGCATCAATAGAGAAAATGACTGAGGCGCCATTTATCATTAGTAATTGGACGGTGGTCAAAAGCTGGCAAATTAAATGTCGCTCTGATGTAGCTGACACTCCGAGTAGAAATATTGACGCATGCATGTGACATCTTGTATGGAATCAGGTTTTGTTGTTGTCTCAAATAAATTGATGACTACCTCTGATTTCGATGGAAATCTACTATCCACATTTACCCAACAGATCTTGAGGGTACGTTTTGAAGCTTCCATGCAATCGTGTGACCTCCCGCTTCCTAATTGCGTCGATTTATCTCATAATTTGCCAAGCAGCGCAGAAATTCTTGAGGCATTTTGCAGGATTATTAAATTGTCTACTTCTAAAAAACTGGCTCTCAGGTTTACGAATGCAGAATATGAACCGGCTCACACAGTCTAGGTTTGTTGTTGGTAAACTCAAAATCGTAAACTATCCCGAAATCAGTGAATCAGACGTCCCGCAAAACGATGAAATCAGATGAGAAGTTTGGATGAGTGGACATTCATTGAGCATGTGTCTGCTCTGTGGTGAAAATTCACTTGCCGGGCAGAATAAAACGCGTTGAAGTATCGGTCGCACAAACTTACTGTTGACAGCAAAGCGAATAACCATGCTTGCGAGTACGGTATGTACGCCGATGACTTGTTGCCAGGTGGAGACTTTTATGCCTGAATTCCTGAAAGCAGCGTACTGTTAGTCTCACTCTCCGCGTGTTTGTAGACAAACCCCTGTTTACGATACCCGTAAGGGGTCAAGATCAAAAAACCTAAATTTCACAGCAAGGTTGATGGATGATAAAGTTTGGCATCAGATGTTCCAAAAAAGCTATTTCTTGTGCGAAGAAAAAATTGTAGGAGAACATACATGTTAATTTCAATGATATAATTACTTAGACTCTATTGATGCCATCAGAATTCCACGAATGTGTGCAAAATTGGCCGGAATATTTGCATCAGTATTTGGCTTAAGTGATAAACATATTTGCTTTTGGTATACTCGCATGTATCTAGTAAACTAACCTACAGGTTAAGCAACGTTCTCAAACTGAAAAGTTGTTCTATGTCCAAAGGAGAGTGTTAAATGCTAAGCTTCGCAAGGAATTTCGATGGACCATTCAGAACATACACCCCTTAATCTAGTTATTTAACGTTTATGGCAGTCTTCTGACTAGTTGCGTTCCCACACTATATGCCATAATTAGTGACAGTGGCTCGTGGTTCTGAGGGGCCGACCCTTGGGCTTGCAGGATCTAAAGCCAAAGTAAACATTTATAATGTTCACTGGAATGCACATGTGTTTCTTACTGTTGCAACTTCCCTGCTCCGCGATTAAGGTGTGAAGCGGGATGATACACCAATTAAACTTGACCAGATTGGCTCATAAGAGATAATAATGCAACTGCAAAATATGCTCCCTTGAATGACACTCTTTGCGTTCTTCTTCTATGATAATCAACCCTTATTGAGATGAACGTATCTTTTAAGCGTATCTTTTAAGTGCAGTAAGGCATTTGGTTGGCCTGACATACTTAAGCTGAGCAACCCTAATTCCATCACTGAATTCGGCCTGGGTAATGTACCCTTCCGGTTTAACGGTGAATACCACTGATGAACCATGCGAGTAATATGTGGTTTTCACACAAATCCCATTTGCGTTGATTGGAAAGTGAGATTTATTACAAAATTTGTGGAATTGCTTTGCGGTATTTGTTCGAATTTGAGTGATAGTCAATTAGTATCCGGGGGTGTTCAGGAAGAGACGGTTGAAAGAAGATGAATGTATAGTTTTTATAAACAAGAGTTTTGCTTCCCTGTCCAAAAGTTTGTAACCGTTCAGTTGGTATTTTCTGCACTGAAGGCCCCTTTCATTTCATTTGTAACCAACTAAGTGTTTAAAAGCTTTGTGTGAGATATTCAACTGTTCTGTTGACTCCGAAATCGTTTGAAATTTACCGTATTTCATTACGCGATGAATGATAAGGGAATGAACTATTTATATCCCTGAAAATTCTGCCTGTCAAGCTATTATTTCCAGTAAGTGGTAATGAAATGATTAACCAGTTGTTTCTCTGCATAGAAAAAATTCATTATTTTTTCTGTTGGGGCGTGTTACGGAAACAAACCTCCGCGGACGCATTGTGTTTGGCGTTTCCCCAAGTCGCAGTGATGGTGTGGCACTTATGCTGCAACCCTGAAGCATTTTGCTAAGTACACTTTAGCTTTTTAGCACTAGAGTGTATTGAAAGCGATATAAGACAGGAAATGTGTGAAACTTTCAACTGTCAGCAAAATTCTAATGACTTGTGCAATCAATTTTCATTTCACTGCATCTCCGGAACTTAGAGCTCGAAGAACGTAAGTTTTCAATTGTTATTTAACCAGGATATTGAAGTAAATAGCTAGATTTGGAGGTTTTCTGAGGTGATGATGCCAGTCTAGCATTTTCGACTAACAACCCTTACGATATCCTTGCGTAGAAATCATGGAACGGTGATGCCATCGATGTGCTTTGAGAGGAAGCCGAGAAATGTTGGCGGTGAAATTTCTTGATCATTTATTTGACATTTCGCTCTTTATTTACAAAAAAACCTGTTAAGTAATCCACTTGAAGTTGGTAACCGACCTAACGTCAGCTAATTGGCTACTTCCGCCACCAGCTCCAGAACCAATATGTCGGGTTAACCTACTGCCGTTTCTGACTGACTCTGTCAGCTGAAATGAAAAGCTTTTGCTGTTACTCTAATAAGCTAATCGTATGCTGGTTACATAAAATGTGTTCCCAACCTTAGGTTCCAGGTTACTATTTTCCACCGTGTTTTATCCATTGTGCAGCAGGACAAAACTACTGATATAGATAAATGTTTTCGAAAAAAAGCAAATAGTTATATGATGGTTGTGGAAGGTGCATAAGCTTAAAACTAAAAGGAGAACCAGTTCCGAACGTAACGGGACTATATAACAGCCAATGGAATAACCGTTTTTGTTCAGACAGATTCCACTGGTTATTCTTCACTCGTCCTTGACAGATGAATTGTATTCCTAGTATCAATTTTATTTTGACCCACTTGTATGTGACAGTGATCAATAGATCAGCCGCATTACAGATTGCATCAGTTTATTTTCGTATACAGTACAGTATAACACACAGATTTGAAATTCTTCGATAAGTGTTCCAACTTCCAGGTGTTAATAAATGGTGATAACAGAATGATACGTACTATGATATCTAATGTCTATCTATCTATCTGTATAATGTCCACAGTCCCTGGAAAGAGTAAGTGTGGTAACAAAACAGACTTAACCTTCGAATCATTAGTGAAAATTCGAAAAACTTTGGTAGAAATTCATAGAAGTACACGGCCTATACAAAACAGAATAAATAGATTTACCTGGATATAACAGGTGCGCAGCCCAAGCCCATGAGCTCAGAAATAAAACTTGATGACTGGGAAAGAAGCCTTATAATTCAAAATTTCGGTAAGGTACCTAGCAACCTTGGGAAAATAAAAATGTACAGCAGTTTTCTGTAGACAACACGTTAATTAAGCATACCTGTCAATTGTCGGTCAAAACTATAGACATTTCATCATTAAACCGTTAGTCAACCTTTTCCAACCAAACTGTTTGAATGAAAACTACGGTGAATTTGAGTTAATTTCGTCAAAATTAACACATGCGGCGCAAATAGTTCTGTTTGCAAAACCTAGCTGGATCAATGTAGATTTTCTTTGCTCAGCAAAATAAAAAACCCCACAAGTTGGCTGGAACTTTACAATTTTTATTTGTAAAAAATGCAGTAATAAAACAGTGGTTGACATTCATGTAATTCATAGCACTCGAGGAAGGTAAGTCGTTTCTCCAAACGAAGCGCACAGCGCACGTTTTGTGTGAAAAATATCACTTTCGCAGAGCAAAAGCACTTTGCAGTTAGATGCTCGCGAGTTCACTCAACTGAGACGTTGAATTCTGTTACGCTCGCTGGAGAATGTGGTTTTAACCAGGTAACGTTGCTTGTTTTTCTAGGATATTAATACTGTTGTGATTGAAATTTCAGTTCTCCACGAATGCAGAAAACGTTGGAGTGAATGATACTCCCTGAAAAAGCGATTGACGGCAAACTAGATATTTGTAGTCTGGGATCGCAATATTTATGTGGAATTTGACAAAAGCCGGGAATTTGCGTAAGGGTGATCTGGCAGCGCTTTGAATACATATTTTGAGAGACTTTTCGATCGGAAACACTGGAACAAAGATGGAAAGAGGTATTTTAGTCGGCATGTCGTTAGCTTCCATTCTGAACAAGAAACACGTTCTACAGATGTTTCCGTGGCTATCTCTGGACGCCAGTGCCTCCTGACCAACGATCCAAATTTTCAGAAAATTTATA
Source organism: Opisthorchis viverrini (assembly GCF_000715545.1). Taxonomy (NCBI): domain Eukaryota; kingdom Metazoa; phylum Platyhelminthes; class Trematoda; order Opisthorchiida; family Opisthorchiidae; genus Opisthorchis; species Opisthorchis viverrini. The sequence continues at coordinate 328,055 of NW_008752023.1, forward strand.
CACGATCTCAATTGGAATCATGATTTAGCGCTCAAACCGGAAGATTAATTTGCGACTTTGATGTAAGGCTTTAATTAAAATGCCGAAACATCAGCCTGGAGATTAGATCCTCCAGTGTTTAGAGTAGTGATAATCCTTTAGCACCTGTATTATTTCGGTGCTTATCTGCCATGCCCGACACCGGAGTGCACATAAAGGGCTGAAAGGCCTAGACAGGAGCATTCGAGATACGAAACTTATGTTCAAGCCAGAAAATTGGTGCTCAGTATGTTTGCGTCTCAACCACTTTGCTACCTAGGACGGTGGAATCAGTGAGGTGTAATAAGGGGTTGTCAGGCAACTGTGGCTACCATGTAGCTTAAATAATTCCACCTAGAGGCTGAATACAATCCCAAAGGAGCAACTCTTGGACGAAGATATTGGGCATCAGTAGAATAGAATAACTGAAATTTAATCAGCATATATCGCGCGCATTTTAGGCCAAATTAATAGGTCACTTGTGCAAAGGAATAGGCACCGTAGTTAATACATGTAAACTGTTCAGTTTTTGGAGGCAGTCGATCGATTGGCTGTGCCACTTGGGCTTGACTCGTCTAGTACTTGTCTAAATAGTGCTGCGTGTTTCTTCTAATGTCACCTCTGACTGGCATTTTTTATCCAGCAGAGGAGTCTGGAGCGAAGTAACAGGTGCAACGTTTGCTATATAAGCCCTGTGTTGAATTTTGCTTTCCACAAAGTTCGTGAGAAGCGCACTGCTAATGGCACGCAATGAGAACAAAGGAGGTGCAAAATGGTTCTCGGCTTATTTAACATGGACTGTCATCATTTACCGGACAAATGCTTACTTATCAACTTGCTGCTCACAAACCCAGTAACAACGAAATGAATAGCACTTGTAGCCAGAAATGTCGAACTCATTCCAAAAAAGAAATATTCAAGCGTGCATATTCTTCTAAGATCCAAGATTTATCATTGTGCTTACTGTTTTAGGATGATTCTTGTGACACAAACGTCCTCAGTATTTTCCAAACGAAGACAATAATGCCCACCTTTGCACAATATTTCGCTTCAGCGACTACCATTTGTAAGTCAGCTAGCTGAGTTCCCCAAATGTTTTTGTTGATTTTGCTGGTGTTGACTCTCTCGATGCTAGCCATTGCGAAAGAATCCGATAGACTGTGTGTTTTATCTTGCCTACAAACATGTGGATGTTGATCTAGAAGGTAGCTTGTTTGGACAATCGCTCAATAACTGCTGCATTCCTAGGATGTTCCACGAAAATGATCGCCGATTTTCAAGAAGTTCCTTGTATTTGCTGCTGCTGAAACTCATCAGATTCTGAAAATAATAACTACATGACCAGGCTTTTACCCTCTGAATTGAAGAACTCCGCGATGCGTCCTCAGCAGTGTTTGAATCATACGTGCAGGTGGTATTTTTTAATCATTTTTCACAGCCATTCGGGAGCAGCCAGCTGTTCAGGGTGTGAGGTATTCAAGTGGCATGGATTGTGACAACGTTTTTCAAAGTTTTACTTGCTCCATTTCCTTATGCCTACCTCGATTATCAAGATGACAACAACGACTGTCTCCTCAGCGTGCTATAAGAATTTTGGTGGTGCTGAACATATTCATCTGATTAATAGTAAATTAGTCACCACCAAACAGGAAATGCGAATATACCGAACCGATTCAAACCGCTGTCCATACCGGAATGACAAAGTTTCCGGGCATACAGAGACAGAAAGGTCAGTATACACGTCAAAATTATCAAGGCAATCACCAAGCTTATCTACCCAATGGTTCACTTTTAAGTCACTGATGAATGCATCAGTATGAGATCCACAGAGTCTTCACCACAAGAGACTAGGAATCGGCAACCTCAATTCCCGCCTAAAGGCAAGTTTGGATTTCAACATTTTTGTGTCTCATGCAGATCGGGATATGCATCTGTGCACTACGATAAGGAACTTGCTCGATCATCCAGAAGCTACTAACCCTCCAGAAGCTACTAACCAATGATATTAAATTTTTGCGAAACCGATGAGTTCGGTTTCACTTCTATTACACCTTATTTATTGGATATTCACAAACATTTTCACTAATTTATGTGAACGAAAAAGATTTTTGCTGACCGTTTTCAGTTCACGAGTACTGTAAGCAAACACATTTTGTGCACAATTTATGTGATGAAGCCTTATTCGAATTATTTTTTCGCCACTCGTTTGACTATTTTTTTTGTATTTCTAGCTGTCACATTTGTGTTGAACGTGCTACAATTTATTTACTGTCCAAATTTTCGGAAAATGTAATTCGTCAAGTTTCTTATCCGTGTTTTTAATTATTGCATTCTACTAAAGCTACTCAAGTGTGTAAGTGACTTGTGTATTGTTTGCAAAGAGATTGGATGTGATTAAAACTTAAAATGGTAGGAAATAAACAAAAAACATCCTCAAAAAATCTTAGCTGTTTTTCTGGGGAACTCTGTTTACGAAACAACTTACCTGAGGGCTTCTCGCAAATGAGATACTATAAATTAGAACGTTGTCTACTTTCCAGTCTGATAAAATCTGCAATCACAGTTTTCTACTTCTAGCAGTCTCTGCCCCCCCGCCGCAATTTTTCTGCTTGTTCGAATCTAGTTGATTCGAGATTTACTTTTATTAGAACTTATCTGAATGTAATTTCTTTTTCCCGTTTCGGACGAGAACTTTGGGGTACTTACCACTTCGTGCAATCAGCAAAGTGGTCTGATAGCCCAAATGCACTGAATAGCTCCCAGGACAGGTGCAGCACTTCACGAAGAATCGTTGTAACACAATTGTTTGTACAAATCCACGTAATGAGAGGAATCGTCCAGCACATGTTTGGAGTTTGTGGTTGTTGTTTATTGGGATATTCTGAGTGGTGGGTAAATCACTAGGTACAATCAAGACAGTCACTGCGTCATCCCTCCGGGCACCTAGGCTTATATGGCTCATATTGGGGAAGTATGTGCCTTTCCAGGAGCAGTAATTCAGGCAGGTACGGCGAAGGCATCCACTGAATACAGTCTCCTTCATATTATTGTGAACCCCGGTCTAGTTGGCCAAGTGATAGCCTGGTGCGCTTGACCAAACCAGGAGAAGTCAGTAAACGTGCGAACCGTCTGATCTGTTGATCACTGTAGCGTACAAGCAGCTCAAAACAAAAGTGATACGAAGAATACCACTCATCTGCCAAGGACGAGTGTAGAACAAACAATCAAATCTGTCTCAACGAAAACGGTTATTCCATTGGCTGTTATATAGTCCCGTTAAGTTCGGAGCTGGTTCTCCTAATAAAAGCACCTTTTCGTTTCATGCGATTCATTCCAGACGATTTCTTCAGTAAGTTCCAAAAGACACATTTATTTATCTTCGTTTTATGGACAGACATGTAGTGTGTTGTTGAACCTAACAAAAAAGGATTTGAACTACCTACTAATGTCTTACAACCTACTCATTTAATGAGGATGTACGACAGAAATTTCTAGAAAAACTCTTAAGCAAGTCACGACCAGAGACTGGTTTCTTGGTATAAATAGGCGATTTTTCTGCTAGCGACTTGAGCCTAACTGATGAGCACTCATCTTTGTCCGCCATAAACCACAACAAGATGTGTACCAGCTTACCCGTGCCTAACAAAACCATGTTTTTAAAGTGAACTTTGAAAATGGTAGCAATGATGCCATTTTAAATTTTTGGCTTCAGCCGAATCAAAGGGTGAGTGAATAACCATTATTGACTTGAGCGAGAATGCCGTGGCTTCGGTTTCGCGGAATCCACCCCAAAGAAACAATTTTAGAGTCAATCGTGCATTGATTTTGCCTGGTTTCATTACGTTGTACTGGATGACTTAATCCCAAATATCCCTTGAACACAACAGGATTCGGTAAGTTATAGTAGGGGGAGTGAATAACCATTATTGACTTGAGCGAGAATGCCGTGGCTTCGGTTTCGCGGAATTCACCCCAAGGAACAATTTTAGAGTCAATCGTGCATTGATTTTGCCTGGTTTCATTACGTTGTACTGGATGACTTAATCCCAAATATCCCTTGAACACAACAGGATTCGGTAAGTTATAGTGACCATTTGAATTTGTCCACATTATAATGCGAAAATTTCTTTGCATCTTCTGAAGGCTTAAGTTTATTGTAATGAAAGAAAATAAAACCAACTGAAGAACATTCTAAAACAATTGAAGCTTTGCATGAGTTGTCCCTGTTTAAGGTTGAAGATGGTTTTTGACTAGAAAGATGAATACCTTCTCTAGGAATTTCAGCAGTCTTCAGATTGTGAAGTCCACTCACGAGGAACCAGTCAAGGCCACTTCGTTCGCATGATGTGTGACTGTGAACTCTACGGCACAGGAATAACGGAAGTCAGTTTCACAAATGTAAAAACTACTTCATCAGTGGAGGTGATAACGGAAGTCCAAGGTAAACTTAAGACTACGGTTTCAAACTCTCTGAGCTTCAATGAGGTCTCTTAAGCTGATGATACCGAGGAGGTTTATCGTGGCGTATAGTGAATCTTGCAGATTATCGCAAACTAATATATCAGCTGGGAACTACAACTCATTTCATCATTCAAAAATCTCGCCTAACTCTGTAATGTGAGTACTCTGCCCATTTTTCTCTGCAAAATTAAAAGTGATTCAGGGTAAGTTTGAGATGAACAGAGTTGAAAATGTACTATTATTCATAATATAATGAATTTGCTTTTCTCCTTAAGTAAGTTTAAGCTCCTCGATGACTTACCCAGTATTTTTGGCTAAATGTCTGAAATCACAAACGCATTTAGAAGGCGGCCACACAGACAACTCAATTTCTAATGTCATTTATTTTTTGTCAGAATGGTCACAAACATGAATAGTGAATACGGACGACGGATGCGAAAGGTTAACAGTGGAATATGAGCTAAAAGAGAAAAACGTCTCATTCGAATTCATGTCCCCAACATTTTCAGTCAGATTAGATGAATCCAAACGTATGTACAAATTTTGGTATGGAAACACGCGTCTAAAGACCAACAACTGAATAAAGGACAAACAACGTTGAATACTCTTCAAGGCGCTGTGAGCGCTAGCGCAACCAGGACTCGCACATCAGGCAAAAATTGTCTGTCATACTGGGTCTGGTTCGAGATTAAATGGCAAAAATATGCATTCAGCGCCATGTATCATGAGTACACAGAGAGCCCACAATGGCAAGCAAACACAAGTCACTGACTGTGACTTTGTGAAGTCCCTGTCCAATAACAGCCTTGGCGGAAAAGCAGATCCCTTGATAAGAAATGGTCATCTGTTGGTGGAGCCGAAAGTCGACATCACAACCGATTGCACGTAGGGCTGAGATTATTGCGGGGGAATATTCATCAGCACCATACCTCTGCTTCTTCTCATTCCACACAGTCACTCGCAAGTTATAGTTCTAACCAAACGGCATCTTGTCACACAGCATTGCAGACGATTCCGCAATCATTGATTCCCAAATGAGGACGCAAATTAAACCTTTCCTGACTGCAACGTACGGCTTTATTGATTTGTACCAAAAAGTCATTCAAAAAATCGTCAAACAAATCGGAAAGTTCGCAAGTTTTTAAAAATTGCCATCGAAGCAATGGTGGCAATGTTTTCCCTACGCACTTTTTTTCAAATATATCCAAATTTGAATTTTAAGTTGGTTTTTCGGGTTGGTATCTTCATTAAGGACTTTGTTGCGTTTTGTACACAGTCTAAAGGTTTGCATAAGACACCATGCGAGTGGATTAGGTAAAACTGATAAGAAATTTAATCCTGTCAACCCAGCGAATCAATAAAAAAACGTGATGTGCACTCTAATCTTTTGCTCTCATTGCGAGCCATAGGCAGTGTACAAGAGTTTGCTAGTTCTAGGCTCTCCGGGCTTCCTAAGACGCGCGCTGTCGATCAATCTCAGCGGGGATTGAACAGGTTCACAGAAATGTTCCGGTTCTCCAGCATACGCTTGTTTTAATCAAACTCCTCAGCTCACCACCAATCTTAAATTAGCTTAAACAAAGAATATTCTCACGAGGTAAGTGAACTTCATTGTGAGAAGTCGCCACACGAGGCCGCATTCAGAACGTAGTACGTGATTTAGCTTTTCGGTGATTGAAAGTATAACCATAAAAAGGTGTGTCTATGGACTAGCAGATGGCGAAGACAAAAAATCACACAGAATTGAATGAAGACCGACATCTTGAAGTGGAGGTTAATTTTGCGTAACTTATGGATATCAACTAACACTCAGTTGCTAAGTGCGGTTTGTATCTTCCGTGTCTCTCTGTGGAACTTTGATCCGAAACGCAAAACTTGTGAACGTAGCTGCCTAGTGATATCCAAAATATGCTCAGCGAATGCTTGCTCCCATGCGTCTCCACAACAGTGAGGATAGGAATCGGCAGTTGTTTTCCCGCGAAACTCCCCAGTTTTATTGGATCTAATTCGAGCATTTTTGTCAACGACGCACCAATATATATGCTTTTCAGAAACAAACGCATGTAAGTCTTGGCCCACACTACCCATGTTTACGATTTCTTTGATCTAAATATGGTATTATCCACATCATGCTTGTGAAGGGTGAGGGATCGTTAATTTGCTCGCTTTCCAAATTATCTGTGTCTTGACTCTCGCGGGCTACGCTGGGCCAGTGCTTTGAGGCGACTTTGGAATTGTAAGCTAACCAGCCAACAAAAGTTATATTACGGCTTAACGTTTATAGCTTACTGACGAACAACTATAAATTTGAGTGTCGATCCGAGCTTTCGGAGTTATGCGGCAAAAATTTGAGTTATTTGTGGTAATACATGCTCCGTTGACACAATTCCGTCAAACGTGTACTCGTTTTAAAAGGATGAAACTCCACAATGCAATTCACCATCTTGCAACGCAGATAAAGGCAAAGGGGGTAAAGATTTCTGCACAATTGTTGACGTAGAGGAGTAGTGACCTAGAACCGTAGGCATAACTAAAGTAGAAGGTACCATTTTGAAACAGGGGTCTTTAATATATCTTGTTAACAAATTGAAAATCGTGGTGAATTGTCACCTGACTTACAAATTTACAAGCAGAGGCCACAATTTCAACAGGTGCGCCACTTCATAGCCTGCTGCATGAACAGATGCGCAGAACCAATGCGCTTAGGTAATTTCAGAACGGCAAAATGAAACTCACAAAACCTGACTTCCGACGGCGTCCCTAATAGCTGCGGTTGTGTCCGGTTGAAGAAAACTCTTACTAACATTGCTTGTTACTTACTGTCTTCTAAGCTGCGCGTTATAACACACTGTTTGTGTGGTCAACTAAGACGCCACTGGCTGACGAGTAGTATGGTCAAAAGTGCGTAAATTTATTGTCAATTTAGGCAATGCATGCGCACCGTCTTCCGTTCATGTGCATTACTTTCTTCTGCAAACACAACTGAGAATTTCTTGTGGTTGGTTACATTTATGGTGAGGTTTATTTTCGGCTAACCGTGAAGGCACTCAGGAGCTTCCAAGTGGGTACCACGTGTGCAAAGCCTACATTACACGCATTGGAGCTTAACCAAACCTTATCAAGACCCGCTGAGAATATCTCCACCGACTAGGTTACTACAAACAACAATAGCATTTCCCAAAAAGAAGTCCGTTAAAAATATTTCTTATTTATTACACCGATGTTATTTTGGTACGCATAGGATTCGGTCTCCAACCCTTATCAATACGAGTGGTATTAATGTAACGGTGATACTAATGATTGGGGGCATGCGGGTAGTATGTTCTCTCGTCAGTCCCCTTCGCCTCTCTTGAAAAGTGACATCTGTTCCGGAATTTGTGGAGTCGCTTTGTAGCATTTGCTTGCAGTAGAGCAACAGTCAATCAGTATCCTGGAAAGTTCAGGAAGACGCGTTCAAGGAGAATATGGATATTCAGTTTTGTTAGCAAGATGCATATTAGAGTTTTGCCTCCCTTCCAATAGTCTGTAACTGTTCAGCTGGTGCTTCTCTAGCAAACCACTCTGCGGCGTAGGGCTTCTTCCATTCTTCATCTTCACCGATTAGGTTAGCACAAACGATCATAGCACTTAACGAAGCGAAGTAGCTTCAAAAATTACTTTTTGTTTATTGTAGCGGTATTGTGCTGGCACATATATGATTCTGTCCACAATCGTTATCACTACAAGTGATAATAGTATGTTACACAAATGATATTTTAGCCAAAGCGTGTGTCCAATGCGATTTCTAGGCTAGAGGTGTAAAAGGAAAACATAAGTGGAAACTAGTAAGCTAACCCCCGTCAAACGTTTCGGCCCCCCTTCGTATACCGTGAAACTGACCTGTGTGAGAAGTATTCCGCTTCAGAAAGCATTTCATGAATAGTTTTAAATGTCGCGTTTTGAGTCATACAATCTGTCTCTTACGTATATTTATAGCAATGAAAATGTGTAAGTCCACAGAAACGCACCACACTGATTGAATAAATTGTTTTTAGACTTGATTGCAGTTTTGCGAATAAGTTGGTAATTGTAGTTTACAAGTTCCTGTTAGAAAATACTTGCCAACAATAATGGAATTTCGGGTGAAGCGCAATCATTACAGCCGTTTTTGTTGCCTTCCAGCGCAGAGAATATTTTCTGCCTGGTGAGAGCTAAAAGTAGGAAGTTGGAATTTGATGCATATCAACCAGTGGACGCCATGATCAGCCACAATGAGTTACCCGAAGTTAATTCGATTTGACCGACATGTGTTCTCTGAAGTGGACTTCCCAGCGAATATGGTGGAATATCCAGTCTGGTCAAAGCTTTTGTAGAAAATAAACATAAAAACACATACTTCTAGTCAATGCAGTATTGGAGGAACAAATTAATGAATAAATCCGTTAGCAAATGTCTAAATGCGCGGGAAGACGAATAATCAAGCGGACAAATAAATTAACTACCGAATCATTCAGTTAATAGATTAGTTTGTTCTGTGACAAAACCATGCAGGCCACTTGTTGCCGAACATTAACTTTGTGAACCACAACTCATTGCTCTTCTTCCTACCTGTCATATTTCGTCAATAATCATCGTACTCATTTAGCGTCTTTATTTAATCGACAAACAATAGTTCAAAAATCTACTGGCATGTTTTCAGAAGTAACTATTTGTGTTTGAATGCTGGGCATTTAAGGAGCGTTCCTTGAGCAAAAAAGCAGAACAACCACCCTGAAAACTTTGCTGTAGGCCTAAAACTTGCAGCAGCATAAAGGCCTTGGGAGATGGAAATTAATTGTTGCCCATAAGTACTGCTGCATCATGTTACATACCCACACGTGACGATGAGAAATTACTAAAAATATTTAAGTATTTTGGACATATCGCGGTCCCTATTTCGAGTGGAATTTGAGGCGGAAATTCAGCGTAACACTACTGCAATTTTTCAATTTTCGTGCAACAGCCGGTAAGTCTATGCATTTCTTTGGAAACCAGCTTCAAACTTCCATGTTATTTCTGCAGTTATATTTATTGGCTTTGGGGAATTACACATGTAACAGGTACATTTATCATATACACTTAGCTCTGTGCCTAAATAACTGCGCATTCTCTCAAGGTGGGTGTTTCATTAATCCAGAAGTGAACGGTGGTTTTGCATTAGAAACGTAGCAATAGTTCTGGTGACGTCTGCAAACTATGAATTCACGACACATGCGCAAACGTCATTTTTTCCCTCTCAGTTCACTTGTTCGAATTCTCGATGTCAAAATCACGATGGATTCGGTAACCATTGCTCAGAATGAAACGTATTTTCCAAATTCATCTAGGTCAGATATTCGGGAGAAGAAATCTGGAGACTTCTCAAATATGAAGGGTGTAGATATTATCGTTTTATCCACAGTATAGGCATACTTTGGATTTCTGCTGTTTCAGATACCTGTGAATACCTAGACAGGGTGATGCCTTGAACATATCTGCCAATCTTGAAGCAGTAAATTGTCTAGTGAATTCGAAAAATCAAGGTCTCTTACACAACCTCTAAGTGCAGTGTTCTTATATGATAACGGGGGAATGACGCTATAGCAACCACTGACTGCGTGCCCAAAGAAATCAAATTTAATAATAGAGGATGCCTCCCTTCACAAAAAACGTGCACGGCCGCGTTTATTCAAGTTTGTGCTTTTAATGAGGGCGTCCTTTCTTTGAAGGTGCGCACGATTTTGGCTGCATTTTGTGGCGTGTTTTGTACAGGTAAGGTGCACGCGTTTCGAAGTAGATCTACTGAGTCCTAGGAGCAAACGATGATAAGGAGGAACACCAAAACAACGCGGAGTTTTTTTCGCTTGATTAACAAAGCAACAAACTGTGACAAGCTACACTTTGATGTCCACTTTTGTGAAATGATGTCGTCCTCCGCCGCGTTTCCGGCAAATCGTTCCTTCTTTAGCTTGTCGGAGGATATCTCAAAACATAATGGAGCAAAATTGATGTGTTGGTCAAATGGCGCAAATGCATCTTGTTCGCATCTTCTTCTACGGTTATAGAACAAGCCTCCATTTCTGGTAACATTTCAGATAACTCTCTCCTTGAATGCTTCCCAGGACAGCTTCTGAATTGTAGTTTATCCAATTTGTTTTTGCTCGGGTCTAAGGCCTCGTGACATGTGCACGGAATGTGCGACATAACGGAGCAAAAATATTGTCCATAGGATAACAGAACCCATAAACTCGTCTTTGGGCCTTCAAAATTTGCACCTTTAGACTATCGCGAGATACGTAAGTTAAAACAAGCTATTTTTGCTGTATTCAGTTTTGTCAACTACGTCTAATAGATAAGTCCAACGTACACAACGGCACCTAATTCAACACTAAGTTATGGGGCTCACTAGTTTAGAACGAAATGAGTTTACGATTACTCTCACAGAACTCGCTACTCCACATTCTGCGCGCCTCGCGTACCATCTGTTATACATGATTACAGGAAGGAAAGCACAGCTAATTGCATGGCCCTACATTTCAACTCCATAGCAAGACGAGTCCAGACAATGCTTCACAGAGCTGAACAGGATTTCAATACAATTCGCACAGACCACTTGAAAGGACAAAACAAACGTATCTCAAAAATGCAACCCATAAACTGCCTATTTGAGGCTCTGAAATTCTGTCCATATGTACTATAAAACAGCAAGCCGGCGGATCTTCTGTCACAGTATTCAAGCCTAGAAGTCTATCAACAAATCGTTTTTTTCTTATTAGGGTTTATTTGCAAAAATAAGCCTAACTGATGAACCTCAGGGCATTCCTGTGATGCCCAAATTCATCCATTCCCTAGGGTATCAACTTTTGACAACTAACAAATATGCGTGCAAAAGCCCTTTGCGTTCGCACACGCCAGCCTGCTTGCAAGGCGCAATAAATTCCTCGGGAGTGGAATCACAAAACCCTAAGGTAATGAAATATTTTACCCCTTTGTATTTTCAAGATATTATAGAAAATTTAGGCTATCGGCTTATTTCTGAATAGCAAGCGCACGATAGAAATTTATTTATTACCTCATTTAATTTATCTAAATTAATTTAACTTTTAACTATTAATTTTAATTAATAATGTTCCAGATGATATACATTAAAAGATATATATGATTAGTATACATTTGTACATATATATAGTAATAACATCATTATATTATTTAATTTAATTTGCCTTTCAAGAGTGCGCATGCTATTCAAGAAACAGCTCATAGTTTAAGTTCCCTGGAATATCTTGAGAATGCAAAGGAGTAAAATATTTCATTACCTTTCATTCCTTACGTTGTAATGAAATGTAGCCAGAATTAACGCTGACAAAAACAGTTATTCTCGTACATGCCTCATATAATGGATCAGGTAAACGCCACTACCAATATGTCTTTCAGTCATCGTGTCCAAGCTTCTTGAATCTGACCTTCCAGTGATTCTCAAAAGTGGATATTCCACAGTAACTTGAGAATCCAGCTATACTGTCTTCCCATGCCAACACCACAAGATTGTGTGGCAGTGGATATCATGCCATACAATCATGACGCAAATTATATGCAAAATATGCAATTTTTTCAGCTACAAATCCAAGTTTGATTTGCTGGTAACTCCAAGAAAAAGTAAGCTCCATCGTTAAAACGTCTCTATATTCCACATTCCAGTTGAGGATTATGACAGTTGGATTTGGTTTGGTCATGCGATACTCATGTATCAAGCTTTAATCTCTGTTAAACATGGTTGAAGTTTTAGTGTGTGGGGCCTCCTTCCAAACACAATAATGAGCTTTTATGTGGAATGAATGTGATGTTTGTCGGCTGACAACAACTAGTGTGGGAAGAAAGTCCGGGGTTGGAACGGAACCCTATATTTTTCACGAGGGCACAAGTTGTTGGAAATGCGATCAGTTATGATCCAAAGAGGGAATAATTCAGATAAAACCAACTTGAATGATGTGAGAACAGCCAAGAATCTATGGAAGGAGTGTGGCTGAAGAAACGTAGAGGCAAAAGTATCCGAGCTAACGAACCATGAATAGAGCGGTGGCGCCCTTTGTGCTCGTAAGCCAGCGCACTCAGAAATGCGCAGGAGTGATCTTGTTGTGCTACATTTCGGTGGCTGAAACGAGGAGGGGAGTTTACGCTTCAAAACGAGAAGCAACCATGACATTTTCTAAGAGGATGCCGGAAACTCGAGCAAATTGCTGGGTAAGGGTATCAATGACCATCGGGCAACCAGAAGAGCGCTGATGTGAACTATGAAATGTTGCGCACAGTGTAGCTGCAATGTGTTCACAGAAAACATGAAAGAGCAGATTACTTTTTTGAGGATGTAGCTAGTGAGATGAGCGACCAATGGGCCAGGAAGATTAGCATTTCAGTGCACTTTATAAAAGTGTTTCGGACCCTCCATATTCAGATGTTGCACGAAATTCTGACAATCTCAACTTATGGCCAACCGATTAGAAAAAGATCTTCAGTGTAGTTGACAAGTGTCGCGACTGACAACTAGATATTTGATTTTGGCAGTAGTAGAAGTGCACGGTTTACGAAAAATCACGTATTCGTGACGCATGCATAGAGAGGTCTGCATTTCAGTGTCTTCATATAGTGTATTTGTTGAACGCACAGCGCTGAGACAGCGTTGTGTGAGCCTTGTGTAAGCTTGCAATGTTTGATGACGCGAATTCACAGAGATCACCGGTGGTGTTTTAAGCGCACCATTCAAAGAAGGCTGAACAAGACAAAGATACCCGTAAAGCAATTGGGAATTAATCTAAGCCTTGACTCATGTGACAAACGTCTGTTTTCCGGAATCGCAGCATGTAGAAGCGGCCGCAATGCTATTGTGGAGTCGATGACATCTTGACGGTGGGCACCATTCGAAAGCAGTGACGGAGAAAGCAACCTAAAACCAACTAGGGAATCTGTCCTCACGTAGCGAACTTATTGATTGAGACGGATTGTTGAGGTAGACGAGAAGTGAAGGAGTTTGACAACCGTCTTGTTCAAATCAAAGTGAAACGTTACGTGCAGAGAAAAGCGGTTATTTTGTGGCCATGCTTGTGTAGCGGGTGAACTGTTGAGCATTTTCTGTCCAAGAGCAGGATGACAAACCACACTAGGTCTTCACAGGTTGGGCGGGGATAAGTACGTAGGCGACGAACTCAGCAGACAGACAGCAGCATGACAGACGAGCTCCAAGCGCACGCAACCACGAAAGTAGATTTCATTCCTGCTGATGTCACAAGTGAAGGAGTATGATTTCTAGTGCGATTTCTTTAAACTGCCCACCCTAGTTTTTAGCCCGGCGGCACCCAACTGTATGTGTTCGTGATGACCAAAGAAACTCTTCTTAGCGGCGAATCGTAATTCAAGAGCGATCAGTACGATCTGTTCTATGTACTAACACAGAGGGCAAATGCAGTAGATTATTCAGCCATAATTTCGTCACCGTAAAAGTTATACAGCGGATAAAACTGCTTGCGAAGTTGAACTGTTCACAAGTCCAGGATTTGCATAAGGCTTACATGCGAGCCATGAGGATCTCTTGCTCAGCTAATAAACCAAGGAATCCTTTGGATAACACTGAAGTTACATACAAGAAAGCTTAATCCACTAACTCACTACTCGGAACGTTTGTCAAAAACGAGTCACGTGAATGAAGGTCAGTTGCGATATATCCCGCCATTGTCCAAAAAATTACTCCTGGTACTGATCAGTTATTCATCGATGGCATTGTTCACCTCCTAACTGAAGTAATGTCAATTCAGAGTTTTCCTTGACTACATGGTATACATAAAGCGAAGCTCTATGCCTTAGCACAAATACTTGTACAGGACTACCGGTTCATAGCTGAATTCAATCTCACTTACCAATGCTCTGATCGAGTGGAGTTTAGGGTGAATCTATTAAACTTCTGGAATGATCTCCTCTATCCGCTGAAAGTGGACCCTCCTTGCCTTGCCTTAATTTTTGGACACTAAAAATTGATCAAGCAACAATCGTTTGAAGGTCGGCACAAGCAACGAAAAATTGTTGTCTTGAACCACTAATCATATATCCGTTTGCTCATCGGTAAAAGTGTGCCACAACAACCCAACTTTGCTCAAATTTGCAGAGGACGTGCTGAAAACTTTTGGTGATATCACCAAACGTGAGTGTGATAACAATGGAATTGATTCTTTCCAACAATCATTACTACAAAAACCTCTGTAATGTATGCCTGTTCGAGTCACACAATTTATATATTGTTTGCAAAAACGCCTATGTCCGATAACCCTGCCCTTTATATTAAAAATTTCCGAACACGGACGCATGGGAAATTCACCTGTACAATTAGAAAATGATTTTTAAGATTTCAACATAAAACAGCTTGACGGAAAAAAGATTTTTCTAGATACCATTTTGGAAATACGCAGCAAAACAAATAGCGCCAGAGGGTAGTGTAGGCGCCGGTGTGTCAAATAGTCATAAAAAGAAATCAACCCTTTGGTTTTGGAAGTCAATCTAGTCCGCCAGATTTTGCATCCTGATGGGCATCTTCATTCATTTTAGTAGTCTAAAAAGATAGATAGTTTTCCGATGTTGTGCGCGGAAGATTTGGATTTTGGAAAACGATACTTGATGAATTCGTTGAACCACACCAATTAGGAGAAATGAGACTCTTGATTTGAAACAACTGAATTACCAAAAGTTTAATTTTAAGCGTATTTAATCTAAATCGAACCATTTTCAACCCAGTTTACTTTCACAAACTTGCTCCCCACCCTAATTCAGCTGAGAAAAACATCCTGCGTGAGCAATGTTAATACCGATAATGATCATACGCTCATTTCACTAGTGTGTACCGTCAAGAGTAGCTTTAATTATCAAGCTTATGCCAGTTCGCACCACCAAAAATATGTACAATCTACGAGAATTTTACGTCGGAGTTTACAAGACAATTGCATGCCTCAATTGGCAACGAAAGCAACATTCTAGATGTTAAATTTGCGCATCAAACCTAAATTCTCGTCCATTAATTTGACCAAATTTAAGCGTATGAAAAGCACACAAAATTGTATAACTGCAACGGACCTTGATGCTCACACAAAAACTCGTCGCGGAGAATACACATGAGCCGTATTTGCAGCCACACCTTTTGGGGTTGCCTGATCTGAGAGATATTTTAACTGGACTTCCTAAACTTTTGTTGTTTCTACTGGATTTTTCTTAAGCCGCCTGATAGTGGCGATAGGGGCGCCGCGGGACAAACGGCCGCGCAGTGTTCCACAGCTTTTCAACAATTCCACTGACGCCAGTGCGGGTGGTTTGCACGGTGTCCAGATTTGCTCCCACTAGCGGTGCCAAAGAAAACCATTTAAATAGGCTTGAGCTTGCAGAGTAATTTTCTTGATACTCAATAGAACCGAAGTTACATGGAGCCACTTGTGTGCTTTAGATGAAAGAACAAGATATATATATATATATCTACAGTCGGATGGATTATGTCAGCATTAGTGAGTTCCGGAAATGCAATCCATCGTATGGGCTGTGAAAGCTGTGATTTTGAAAGCTGTGAAAGTCTTGAAATACGTAGCTAGTTTATAATAGCCTCGATAACGGTTTAGAAGCCCTTTTTACATGGCTTAGACATTGTGCCATCTGTCTGTGGTGACAAATTCCATATACATGCGATAAAAATGCACTTGGGATAAGCTTTTGCAGCCACCAATGAAGGAGCCGGGATTGCGTCTATGGGGCATCTGTGAGAGATGCTTGCCGAAGGACCAACGCATAAGGCAAGCACACAATCGAACAAACAGAAAAGCCATTAAAAAAATGGGTTTTTGAATGGAATTTCGTGGTTGTCAACCTAGGCTTGTCGGGCAGGTTGCGCAAATGATTTGCCTGTCTGCATCAACCGAACTGAGGCGCTTGCGCGTTGAATCGGTTCAAAAGTGATCACGCGGTAAGAAAGAGTGCTTCCTTACGTCGTATCTCAAGCGCATCCGAGTCAATGTGAGTGGTTCTGTTCAAAACACAAGTTGTTGTGGTGTATACAGAAATCCGGTAAGACCAACTACAACTGTGCCTATCAACATAACTCGTGAGACCATCGAGGCTGAATCAGGTTGTCAGAGATTGGGGTTCCACGACCTCGTGCTGTCCGTTAGTCCTTGTGAATGACAGATCCCGATTCCGACTTTCTTTGCAAATGCGCCCAGCACAGTCTTAAGCATCATATGTCTGTTGGTAAAAAATCAGACCGAAAAGCAAGATATGTCCACTCTCTTTGTTCCAATCAAAGAGAGAAAACGCACCTTAATAGATTTGAAGCTATTTTCATTGTTCTTATGAGTCTTCACATGAATTCTTCGCATCAAATAGTTTAGACGAACAAGCATGATGTCACCTCATTCATTTCCGGATAGTTAGTATTCTGCTTTCTCAGAAAGGCTGTTCGAGCATTATAATCCGAACAAATGTTGTACGGAACAATTAAAAAACAAATTTTCGGTTGTACAGCGGGTACTCCAACGAGAGAGAGTCTAGCAATGGACGTTGTGTTGGTATGGCCGTGCACAGCGGACGTGGGGCCATGGTCTGCCAAAATGTTTGTTGTTTTGGGCGCATGACTTGTAATAGGGAGAGCACAGAATTAGCCAACCATGAACCTAAAAGAGATGTATGGGAGTGCATACTCTCTGTGCCGCTTGCCATCCAGTGGGATGGGCACGTGACCTTCCTCCATGAGATTACAGACGCGGCAAATTGCGGCTGACTTTGAATGTCAGTGACGTTCTTGTTTTCAACTTTTATCCAACTTGTCCGCGTCAGCATATGAAGCTGCGGGCACTGGACACCATTTCTTCATATGTACGTTCGTCACAAATACGTTTTCGAATAAATCGTGGTTATATGGAGGCGAGTTTTCAACAGTGAACCTTGTCTGCTGACGCTCAAGACGACGCCAGGGAGTGCTCGAGTCTGTCGGCAAAGCAGTCTTTCAGGCTACTAGAATCTAGGATAGTTTTGGAATGAGCAGCTCACGACTTCAACTTGGCGAAATTCATTTCTCAAGAAATATGGACGAGCAGAAGCTCACTTGAGGCTTCCAACTCAATATAGCGTCAGAAATGATGTTTCCCCAACGTTTAGGCTGGGAATTCAGGACACCCGGTGTAAAGTTGGATGCTACTGATGCCACATTCGAGCAGTAGGTGGTTTTATCGTAATTCCATCTTGATCACATGGAAAGTGGAATTTGTTGCGGAATTTGTAGAGCCGCTTTGCAGCATTGGTTTAAATTGCGTGATGGTCAATGGATATCCAAGAAAGTTCAAGAAAACCGGTTCGAGAGGAAGAAGACGGATATTCCGTTTTCAAAAAACAATGCGCATGAAAACTTTGCTTATTTGCTCCATAATCTGTAAGTGTTTAGTTGGTGTTTTCAAACAAAGAACTCCGTTCACTGGTACTGTACTACTGTTTCGGTGGCCTCTAACAAAGGCTAAGGACATCTAATTAAATTCGGAATGCGAGTGTGGACTGCCTAACCAACGTTTCATGCACACACCTAAATGTTAGTCTGGTTTTACTACGGTTGACTGCTACTGGTATGTTCATAAAAGTGACAGCATATCAACTTCCCTCAATTTCAGTTGTGTGCAACGTAATATGTGAGTATATGGAACCGCTGATTGTGCCTTTTGGCGGTTTCTCCAATTGATAATAGTTACAATGTTGCACAACACCCCCATTCTTGGGCGACTGTTTTCGCAAAAAACTAACTTCGGTTGCAAACTTCAATTCACAATTTGCGGTCTGGAAAAGATCCTCAGTAAATTTCGAATAGCTCGCATGTCCACACCACTATGAACACATCCTTCCTACAAAGGTAATGTTTATTTCACAGGGTGGTTAGTTTGCGCTTTCTCACCTCAACGCCCCTTGGGTGAAGAACAGGTAGTAAACCCATCGCAGTTGCTCACTCGCCGATACGGATACCAACCGGTGAGCGTCAAATTGAGAACGCCCAGTGCAAACTTGACACTTTGTGAGCCATAGCGACTGTTTTAGAAGGATCATGGGACCATGGGAAGTATCACTTGACAGGGTCGATGCGTGCACATGTTTCAGACACACAAGAATCTAATTGTCCACATAAAGGAGCCAGTTACCTGGCAGATCCAAAGAAAAACAAGCTTCCTTTTAAAGCACTTCCCCATAAGAAGAATTAACATGCTTATGAACCCCGATTCGCCTATCGATCTGTTTTGGTAGTCCATTTGGACTGGTTGATTTCTGATTGACAAGTGGGGCCACAAAAATTTTCCCAACTAATTTAGTAATCATTTTTAGCAGCACCTTATTCCCCACGGTCATTTATTTTGTATGTTATCGCTTTTGTGTACGCACGCGGAGGACATAGGAGAGTCTGCTCGGCAAACGTGTGTTTGGTGAATCTGAGTGTATATAACAGAATTTTAGTTTAAGACGAGGTTAAAACTCGTAGACGTGTCAGGCTTGTGGTGGGATGAGAGGCGACTTAACTCTTTTGTCTTGCACCCGTATCTGCGCCATTTCCAAGGTAACTCGTGTGGAACTGATGAACTCGATGCTAAAATAAAACAGTCGTTATGTCTTGACGATAACTCTACCGGTTCAAGAGGTCAGGCGGATAAATGCGATTGAAAATTTGTTTGGTGCAAAACAATTTGTCCTCAGAAACCGGTCACTTGCGTATACTCCGATTGGTAGAAAGCGGCTTGTATTCAAATTGCACAAAGTGCTCACCCAAAGTAGTGCCCTATTTATTTCCTCTAACAAACTTAAAACCGTTCGTCTAAGTTTTGTGACAAATGTCCCCCGATAGATTTGACAACATTCTCAAGTCATTTGTGGTGTCATGCCTTGTGGTACGTTCAACGTTGAACGGCTTATACAAATATGGATGACCACAACACCTACCGTTCACAACAGTTTTCACCGTAGTCGCATTGGTCTTTTGGTCTAGTTACGACCAAGTTGTTCGGTAACCGAGTGGCTGATTGGAATATAATCGGTCGGAAATAAATGTATTAACAAGGCATTTTAGATGAGCGCGAAATTCCGATACTCAAAGTCACTTGAGATGAAGCAAGTACGTGTAACCTCAGTTTTACCGGCCTGCTGCAGAGATCCCGAAACTGGTTCACCGTGTCAATTAGTTGATGATTCCCTCCTGCAACTCGGTGCTGATTTTTACGGTTTACTGTGGTCGTGTTAGAAGTTTAGATTATAATCGCAGATTGGACTAAATTATTGACAGTTCTGTGAACTATTATATCCTAAGCATTTGGATATTCTGCCTCCTCAGACTTTGCTTTACGGGTCAGATGATGGGCTTTGTGGAGTGAAACAGTGATGAGTGACTACTTCAAACCACCAGGAGTGGCTAATCCGATATCCTGCACTGGGAGAAATCTCTGCAGGTTGACGGAGGGTCAGATTAGAGGAACGACAAATCCGAAAATATATCATTTCGAAAACAATCGTATGAGATGGTAAAATTTTGGTCAGTTGAGTCGGCGCATCTCATGGAATACTGTACAGATACATATACAAAGTCATGCTGTCGATGATGATGATGATAATGATATATAAAGTATATGTTAGCTCGGAGTTACTGCCTGGTGTTAGTTAGAAAACCCGGTTAAAAGTTCCCTTATTTCTGAAGAGTTAAACATTTGTCTCTGAATGCACACCTACAGATATTGCCAAATTTGCCGAAGAAGGTGAGGTGTACTTTCAGTATGAACTTTGTGTCCACTTGCGTTTTGTTTACGTTGAGATAAAACACACTGTACCAATACTGGCAGAATTGCGTGATGGCCTGAGAATTGAGTGTCCGCATTTAGTTGCCGAATGAAATCGGCCTAGTCAGGTGGTTTGTAAAAGAAAATTTAGGGAAAGTCGAAGCATTCGTTTTCGACGAAGTTGTTTGCCGACCACCTAAGCAGGTTTGACTTGTATCCGGCTCTTGCCACCTGGCAAACCCCACTCCGTTCCCGTTTCTTAAATCTGCAGCTTACATCCCGTCCGGATTGAGAACTCGTAAAGCATTCAAACCCACTGGCTAACAAATTCGCCCAGGTATGCTGGGAAACCGGGTAGACAGCTATATTTGTATCGAATGTGAGTAGCATCTGTCAAAATTTCACTCAGATAGATCTTAAAATCCAAACGTCTTCAGGCTAGGTGCTTTAATTATATGATCATTAGCACTTCAGACTGGATATTTGGACAACCCCATGTTTTTGTCACGCTTAGTTTCCAATTTTTGCAAGTGAGCGTCAGTCTCATCGGGTTTACCGACGCATCGCCCCTTGTCTATGGCGAGAACTGGCTAAAACATTAGTGCTGGTACAGCAGAACGTTCAGCACAAATTCTAAAAATACAGACATCACACCAAATTACTCTAATAAAAATGAGTTTGTGTTTTTACCTTACTGTCTCATCAAAAATTATGTTATAAGGTCCATCGACCAGCGATGCAAAATATGAGATCGTTTGTTTTGACTAAAAGGGGGTTTTCCATCTAACTACCTGGAACAATAGTTGAATGAAACTGATCATGTTGCAAGCTCGGGCATTTGTGAATGTAATAGCTTCCACCATTAAGCCGTTGAAAGTTTCTTGCGGGCAGTTCACCACTGTCAATGTACACCCAAAGCGTGAGAATTCGACAAACCGAGAGTGGCTGGGCGGATGCTCCCAACAAATTAAAATATTTCCGGCGAATTTATAAGCACCAAGCTGCATGCTCAAAAGTCGAGCGCGAAATCCACAGGCAGGCAGTGTAGATTCGGAAACCCAAGTGATCGCCTTGAATTCGCTTGGGTAGAGTATGAATCTTTAAGGATTTCCGCATCGTCTGCGACACACAGAAGTCGGTGTTCCCAGTGTGCGGTTGGTGAGTGTCTCTCTAGAAAGTGCAAAACATCTTACAATTTCACACGTGATTGACTTTGCGAATTACTTCTTACTTGCTCCCCAAATTGTTCGCAGTCATCCTTATCCAATGTTTAAATCATGTTCCAAAATTTTTCTTGCTCATACTACACACATGAAATTCGTTCGTTTCACGTTTCAGAGAAATCTGGCTTCAAGCAAACGTCTTCAAGTGTAGCAAATTGTAAGTCACTGCTGAGATAAATTTTTTTTTCAAACCAAAACAAATAGTTCTGATTTGATTCTCAGAATAACCGTGCACTGACCATACTACACCTGACAATCCGAAAATTTCTCTATGATAAGCTACAATGAAATAAGTGACCAAAATAGGATGTAATCACATATGACTTTAGGTGACTACAGATCATGTGGAGGGTTCCGACAACCACCGCGTGTGGATAATCAACTTGCAAGGGAATTTCATGCCATCGTTGTGACAAAGCAGGGTTATCTACCGTAAAGCGTGAAAATGTTGCGCTTTTACGTATTGGTTAGTCACGTATGCCCCTGCCGCATGATCCGTCGAGTACTGCTGTACTTTGAAATGAAAAAACTGATCCTGTCAAAACATGTCTATTCAACCAGGTTCGCTAATAATTCAGGGTAGTAAATTACTAATCACAGCGTCTTCAGTCTTTTGTTATAACACATTTGTCAAATGTGGGCCAACGAAATAGAAACTCACCTGTCAGAATTTTCCGCCTGAAGTTTAACTCCCACCTGCAAACTACGGATGAGCGAAAGCTCTGGCAGAGGGACTGCTCGGTTATGAAACAAACTTACAAGTAGAGAATATTCGTCTGAGATTTTTCTCTGTGGTGAGTTTCGAAGAAAGCCTAGATGGTCTCAGGGTGTCACTTCTTGATTGTTTCACTGATGGTGGGTCGAACGATTTGCCTTCGAATGCCAAGTTACGAAAAATATGCCGGTTCGCGTTGATTATAGTATAGTCCCTGTTGCCAATGGAGATGACTGTCGGTAAAATTCTAATAAGTCTATTCCTGTTAAATATTTTCGAACAAACCGCGTTTTTACTACAGTTTGGTCCTGCATTGCGCACGACAGATTATCAGATATTTGGCTGTTCTGTTCCAAAAATACCTGCTCTTAATGGCTGAGTTTGTTTTACGTACGATAATATAGGACAACATACTTGTGGTCAGTGAAGTCCCTGTAATTCGGTCGTTGGAAATTAATTGGTTCTTTTTTGTTCCCTTATGTCTGCAAGGCATTTTCCGCTTACTAGTTGCGGATATGGCTACAAGTGAGTGCTTTGAGTAGATTATGGTCTTATGGCCACCACATTGGTTTGTTCATTAAAACGTCGAGATAAATTTGCGACAAGATTTCACCCCACGGCGGTCAGGACTCGCGCTGACGTACGATGCTGACCTTTTGCACTTGAATTTTATGCACTGCGAGGGCCAAAAATTTAATCGGTTTAACATAATGCCGGCTCCGCTACTAAATCCAGTTTGTTGAGCTGCATCACTGTTTGCTCTTAAGGTAACAACGAGACGATGCGATGACGTTCCTTCTGGCTCACATTGAATTTTAGTGAAGTAACCCCGTCTTCTGTGGATGCGCAGGGGATTAAACGATCCACAGTGTATAAGAGGCACCATTCACTCAAAACTCAGAGCCAGACAAGATCTCTCAAATGTCGAAATAACTGACATGAAGGTTTTTAGGCCTGAAACCGTTGTACTCAGATCCTTCAAACATTTGCCAGAGTGAATTTGTGAGCACCGGTTGGGTGTCTGTCAAGAGTAAGGCGCAACATGTCTGAAATATGTAGCTCCATGGTATTTTACCGAGAGATATTTATCTGTGATTCTGCGCCTAAGTTTCATTTATTCACCACCGAATAGCTCAGATTACAGGGACCATCAAACCTGATGTCACATAACCTTTCGAAATTGATGTTTGCTTCCCCGAACAGAACCGAAAATTGGCGTTTGCGAAAATCCTTATGCACTCCGATGCCATTCCGATCATCAATTTCGGGGCTTAAATTGAGCCGAGTTTGACATTTTTTAGAAACCTACGTAAGCACCGTCAAACGTCATGTACTTGATTGAATGAGTTGGAATGTACTTGGCTAAATCAACCCAACATATGTTTGGTCTGCCGGTTTCGTCTGCTTTATGTTGTTACTTGAACCAAAAGTTTTACTTCGTTTGGCTTATCACGTGTCAAGATGCTAAAAAATATTTATTGGACAGCAAAAAACTCAGACAACTACAATGGTGCAGTTTTTAATACATAATGCTAATTATTTCTAAAACGATCTGTTTGGAAACGTCATAACCCATTCGGATGAGTCTTGAGGAAACCAGAAGACAGTTTTTCTAAACTAATTTAACTAAATTCCGAAACAATTCTCCGCGACTGTACAGATATGGGAATGTTCAGTCCAGAAACCTCTCAAAGCATTGGTGAGTTAAATTTATCGCAATATTTCGTATTGCTTGGCATTTATCTCATCTTTTGCCATTCCCTTGTGCTGTTTTTGTTGACCTCCAAGTGTAGAAAAAAAGGATATCTCAAATTGGTTTTCTCGGGAGACAACTGAATCTCTCGTTTATGATATTTTACAACTGAATGTGCTACACACAGGCCGCCTCATGTTTCAGTTGGCATGGTGTTCAAGATATCGTAGTATATTTTCATTAAGGAAACTACTCACAAGGTTGCTGAGAATATGGTGCGATATCTCGAACATCGTGGCAACCGAAACATGAGGGGCCTGTGTGCAGCAAATTCAGTTGTAAAATATCATAAACGAGAGATTCAGTTGAGTCTTCAGTGAAAACCAAATAGATTTACAAATGAGTGTATTTCTCGAAAAGAGTCCAATTAGGGTTCAAATGGAACATAAAGTTGACGGAAACTCGGAGACTGCGCCTACCTGTTGAGCCCCAAGAAGGGCGAAACCGGTCGTTGGCTGTCGAAGAGTTTTAGCAACCATGTGAGTAGTTCCCTTCATGCAGGTATTTGGTTTTGTCTAAACACATTTGCATATTTTACCGACACATGTGGGTAAGATGCGTCATGTATTGACGGCAATTACTGTATTATAATGCCATTCCTGGAATTGTTGAGGACGCTCATGCAGCCAACGACTAGCTTTGTTCTTTGTGCCCCTCACTTGGTCGACGTTGCCCACAGTTTTTGTCTGTGTCGTGGATTGCGTAAACACCGGATTTCAAATAGACTCGTTTTCAAACCACTCTTTTATTACTGAGCGGCCAAGTTAAATCTTTCGTTGCTCTCCCAATGAACACCAAGATAATTTGCAAACAAGTACACTTTGCCAATTGCGGTTCATGAGGAAACCCGGGGACTGCGCTAACTAGGTGGATCCCAAGAAGATTAAAACCGGTCGCGAAGGCGACTGCGCTAACTAGCTAGATCCCAAGAAGAGTAAAACCGGTCGCGATGGATCAAACCGATGTCAGCTAACTGATGACTGGTGTTCCGTTAAGACACCATATTGCACTATCTAAAAAATCATAACACTACGAGGTTTGCGTTTTGCAGCACAATCAGTTAAGGAAGAACACAGACGAGAGACTCAGTTGGGGCTATTGTCAAAACCAGTATAATTCGCGAAAAGTCTATCTAACGGACATATGCTATATTACTTGTTTCCTTGAGAAAAAGTGTGATCGACTTGCCAGAATTGATCTAGACAGCTAACTATTCAAACAGCACCGACCAGCAAACAAATGTTTCACCTAATGCGATACACTGAAATAAAATAAAGTAATGTTAATCCGGTAGTGACCTGAGATCCCATAAACTTGGAGTAATATCACGCTTTCAGTAAGGTCAGGTAGCTGTCCATCCCAAAGAATGTTTTTAGTTATTCACTAGAATATCACGAGGAAATAATATTTTACTATACTATACTGCTGTATAATACTTTACAATATTATACTAAATTGTACTATGCTTTACTGCACTCTTTAAGAAAAGAGATTATCGAAATCAGCGCGTCGCCTTGGCCGGTGAATTGCGCGTTCCAGGCTGCCGCTGAAAAACTATCGGCAACATCTGAAGCCAACATTTTAGGCACTGATCTTCAGCTTGGTTTCCAACTGACGGTAGAGATTCTCCATTTCCAAATTTCTAAACTGCATCGTGCCTTCTACTTAGCTCTGTTACTTAATTAAACATAAATATTTTGAAAACTACCTTGTAGTTCCGATAGAAATCAGCACCAGAGAAAACGTTTCATGTCCAGAGTTACGTAGACAACCAACTCTTCTAAACATACTAACACGTTTTTCACGGAATTTGAAAAGAATATCACTATCAAATTCCAAAAAGTTTCCAGGAAAAGCCAGCGATTCTTCCAAATTTTTTTTCAGTAAAGTCATTGTTTATGGCCTCCACGGAAGCTGCGGCCTCCGTTTTTGTTAACGGTGAGTTCTGACCAAATGTGTTGCACTATAATTACTTTGGTAATGTGGTGAGGACTATTACGTGTTGATGTACTCCTCGCTCTTCATCAAGTATAGTGGACCGTGTATTTTAGTTAGATTGTTAACTGCCCTTACCAGCACAGATCATTTGTGAGCAGCTCGGTTGCTAGGCTCGAGGCACATAGACTGGAACGAACATGCCAGAAGTGTAGACAGGAATCCATGCGATGAGGAAAAGCGTGTCCTGATAGTACAGAACTGCTACGGTGCATAGTGTTCTCTGGGTTTGCAGGCGTTTCTTCCAAGCAGTTAACATTTCATATTAAAGGACACAGCGGTGCTGTCGCTTTTCCACCGAGAAGGACGAATTACAGGAAGCCCGCTCGCCGGTTGACAACCAATGCGGACGCATTACCCAGTACGACTGGAATGCTTTGAAAAAGCAAGTTATACTTGATGCTCACGAGGCACCACTTATGCGCACAGCTGCCGAAGTCAACTGACTCCCAAGCCTTGATTCGTGTGTTCAACTGACTGATCTTCAACATGATGGTATACGGCTGAATTAGACGAAACCTCTTCGCCGTACCGATTCCGCTATCTAGTTGGACGATGCAGAACCCACCCTTATCACTGTTTTGTCCGCCCGTAGAAACAAACAGCTTACATCTTGCAACATGTTAGACTGGGATTTATACGTTAGACGTGTGCAAGCTCACTAAAAATAACGCTAATGCACTATGCCTCACCGACAGACTATATCACTGGAGAACACCTAGGTAAGTTATCACAGACAACTATTGCACTTGAGCATGAGTATTACTGCGAGGTTAATTCGACTAACTTAAAGTAACCCCATGCTTACCTCATCTTATGCGCAATTCACTACTCCTGCAACCTCTAGACAGACAAAAAACAATAATGGTCATCACATAAAACGCACCAATAGCCAGCGATTGATTCGACAGTAGAGTAATTCACTGAGTATGGCCATTCCGCAGCGAACATCTCGTCGACAATCGAACTATCGCCATCAGTTAGTTGTGATGAAAAGAACATAAGAGTTCGGTGGTAATCAGGTGGTCTCTCCGATTCATTTCGCAGCCTTGAGGTCAACACAATCAAGTGGAATATTGTGCCAGAATCGCCTGCGCCATAGACAATAAGTTCCAAATCAAGCTAAGTGGATCACATTCGCGTATAAAACCACTCACATTGATTCCAACACACTATTTTACAGCTCTTCCAATAGTGATGGCCGAGAAGATGCTTCAAGGTAACCTACATATTCTACTGTTAAAGTGTGTTGATACAAGATATGTGTTTTTGGGGCTAATTATAAGACAAAACGTCTTGCAAATGAAACCGTCGTATTGATATTTTTGACAGCCTCTGAAATTTCTCCCTGCCTATTACTATTATCGATTTCTGTGGTTCGAACAACGGACCTTCTGGTCAGTAAATTCGACCCCTAACCACTTGAGCCAACTCCCATCAATCAATGTTATCGTGTGAGAAGTGAATCTAAGCTTCGGATATTTGTTTGGCCCGTTGTATACCCGGTGGGGAGATAAACGTATGGGCGTTTCAGAAGGATAGATCAGTGGCACATTGAACACAAAGCTTTTGGTAGCTTCCTGTATGCCTTGGAGCAAACACCCAACCATTGCTACTCCGCTTATGGAGCACCATGTCCATCGTGAAACTGTGGAGCTGTATAGAACCGTTTATTATACTGAGACTGAACTTGCCTGCAATCGAGAAGAGAACAACATGGTCCACTGAACACATACTTACAACTTTATTACAAGTGACTTCACGTAGGCCAGAGATGGGACATTCCCACAAGGTGGAACAAACGAGCCGGACCATATTCCACCACAGAAAGCAAAATACTCTCATCTAGGGCTGAAATCGTTGACCCCTTGAGAGCGCTTTACTACCCGCATTAGGCTTTCTACCATATTACTTTGATTTGGCTTCTCTATGGTATGAACTTTGATGCTAAAATGCAGAGCTAATACAAAAGCTTGATGGATTGAAACGCATCCTAAGAGCTACCTACAGCCAGTAACTGACAACTAACTATTGTCAGGCATAACAGGATCGCAGTAGTACTCTAAAAATTGACTTACAAATTAAGCAACAGATTTCAAGAACTTTTGCCGAAGTTTCTAAGGGCATCACAACGCCAGAATCTCTGCTTGCACATTTGATGAACAACCAAGATGAGATAAGTGTGAGATTGCATAGTTTTGTCTTTCTTTCGACCAGACTGCGGAGTAGACTGAAAATTGCACTTTGAGATAGCTTTGAGACCAATGAATGAAAGGAACGACTAGTCCTGGAAAAGCTCCCTCTAAACATTTTCTCTGCACCTAAGTAATGGTGAGTTAATTGCCACGTGCAAGATTAATCTATTCTGATCGATTACTTTGTTCCCAGTTCTTCCAAGGCGTACATTTGCGAAGTTAGAAATCAGTGAGTTTGCCTCTCCGTATGCAGGTTTAACTTGCATCTTCATTTATATATATATATATATATATAATGTACTAAAAAGAGGTTGAATGGACATATAAATGCAGATTCTGAAACCTGAAGCGTTGTTTTCCTGACCTTGCGAGCAGAAAGTATAGCGGAGTTTTCACAATAAGCTGAGTATCTTCTAAAACGTGAAACCTTTGGCAGAAAAATTTGTAGATTGCGTACAAGGAAGGACAGAGACAGTATTGAACACGCATGTATTATGTTTGGCAGGCCATTTATGCATTGTAAGTTTAATCCAGTCGTCCGATGTTTGGTTAGACTGGTTGAGCGGGGCACAATTTCAACGCTGGGTCACTGGGTGTTGTATGACAAGATACCGAAAGCTTTGCCCTGGTTACTTCATCTCTGAAGTCGGTTCGAAGCACCAGAGATGAAGAGGCGCTCTGCGCTGTTGGTTTTTGCTAAAAAAATTGATGACTACACAGAGGGGATTCATTAGATGAAATTTCCGACGTTCCAAACTTCAGGGGCGCCCTTTATCAAGGAACACATGACTTACAGAATAATAACAGAGGATGGTGAGCATGCTGCGACTGGTGTCATTATCACATGTCCTGTCGCTGAGGCAAGCGCGTGTGTCGCGCAATCAATGTCCGTCAGCCTTATGTTCTACTTGAGCCTAAATTGGACTGATTTCGACAGATTCTTTTGCATACCAATTTGTTTTCCACGGAACACTCAACTACATCGATTGTTTATGAATGCTTTGGGCCATCCCTTCACTACAGAAAAGCCCGAGGGCGCCGGAGATGGTGAGCTCTCTTATCTATTCCCTTTGCCTAAGCCTACGAAATTCTTCAAATTGAATTATGAAATGTGAAAATACCTCAGAAAATTATAATTTTGTGAAATTGAGGTGTTCGTCAACTGAGCCAATGGCAGCTAAACCTATTTTCGGCATATTTTACAGCGTCGACCGTGCTCACATCGGAAATTGTCAGTAAGCCAGTTCTGTATTGCTTTGGTCTTCATTTAATCGTCAGTTTATGGGTTATCCTAACGATGAAATCATTATTCATCATTAGAGCCACGTGAAATTTTCTGCAAAAGTAACTTCCTGGAGATTCTCAAAAGTCCCAGATTTTCAAGTGAATGCGGAAAGTACTCGCACGGTCAGTACATGAACGGATAAGTTATCTATTCGGTTAGATGCTTAGGTCATTACTGTGAGTAGCAAAAAGGGCAAGGACATGCACGGCGCTCGGATTCGCACCAACGTATGTTTACCGTCAAATTTGTCGGTGGATATTGCTTGAGATAAGGAGCACGTCGGTTGTGCTGAGAGGGTAACAGATATATTTGCTACACACACATACGCACACAGACTGTCTGTCTGACTTACGGTCACATGGCATGAAAATGAAGCACGCTGATGCGCCTAGTGTCGAAAACAATTAAAATATCCTGCCTTCCTGTACAGAATCTAACTTGTCTCTCCAGCTGGTCGTTCAACCAGCCATTAACATCGGTTAACCTGGTTAATCTACCTAGCCTCTAGGAGCATAGTCTACAGGTAACAGCTCACCCGATTCACCGCAGTCACGACACCTCTTGGCAAGCCTGAAAACGCTCCTAGGATATTCTCAAAACATTTCTGATATGCCTTCGCCCGTGGCTCATCAATGTCTATCGGTGGTTCCTTTACAGAAGAGCTACAGGGCGCTGACCTCACTGTTGAAGCTGTTCTAGGTATGTGATTTTGTCACTGCTTGCCGTTTTATCATAAAACAATTATATCATTGCTTCAATTATAGCCCTTTCGAATACATGGATACCCATGGGAGGCGGTGCCCAAATGGATAGTCTTGATCGGATAGGTGTATCAGATAGCTTTTTGTTCATTTTGTAGAATGCGCACAAAAGTAATTGAGTTTACCATCAAAGGCGTACGTTTAAATGTACAGTTGTTTGCGCCGACCGTTACTGCACAGGGCATCGGGTGGAATCTGCATGTCAGTACGACTGTTACAGAGCGCATTTTGTTAATGCAAGAGGTAGCATTGACATATGTGTAGCATAACTGAGTAAAGACGATGAAGCGTCCTACAAGATAAATTGGACTGGTTTTTACCACGTTCAAATATCTTGAATACCAACTGGTAAGCAAAATATCACCGTTGATTGACCAAATATTCAGATTTCACCGAAAATGGCATGTGAATTAGAAGCTTATTTGTTTTCCAGGAAAAACCTCTAGATTACTCCCACGAACAACTAATCTCCCACCCGGTCGTTAGGACATTTCGGCTTCTCGAAGTCACGTTAAAAAGAGTGCGACAAGATGAAATGCTAAAAGTCGATTTCAGTAGATGACCATGGAGAACCCCTGAGATACCCGTGGTGTATTCTGAAAGGATTTCGTACAAAATGAACTGCCAATGATGAATGCTTAACCTGGTGATATTCGAATGGGTCAAACCTACCAGCAACTGGTATGAGCCACCAAATGGTCGCCATGATTCACACAGGACAAAGAAGCGTTATGATGTCATTTGTCTAGATATTCAAGTTAATTGACACACAAAACAAGCCGGCCTTTCCGACATTTCTTATAATACTTGGTTCTGCTAGTTGGAGTCACCGCGATTTAATTTGTCAGCGAGTTGAAGAGAAACAATTTTCAGCATGTAACACAGACAGACTTTGTAACACTACGGCAGAATCTACAAGTGATGGACAGTAAACTAGAGCGACTTGTTGTCCACCATGATTTCGCTGGTTAACGGCGCTCGGACGATGCAGGTGTCTGTCAGAATTGAG
Source organism: Opisthorchis viverrini (assembly GCF_000715545.1). Lineage (NCBI taxonomy): Eukaryota > Metazoa > Platyhelminthes > Trematoda > Opisthorchiida > Opisthorchiidae > Opisthorchis > Opisthorchis viverrini. The sequence goes on from NW_008752023.1 coordinate 359,282, forward strand.
CATACTCAGCAGAGTTATCAATTTACGCGGGCGTCGGCCCATGGAATAAATTTTGTAATTGTAAACGAGGCACTGAAAATCTCGTGTAGATGAAGATTTCGAGACCTGGGAAGGGCCATCTATTCGTGGATCACCTGATATTAGGCGACTAAACCGCTTTGCACTCTAACATTACATTTGTACTAATAACGCTCGCTTCTGAAGCCATCTTGTTCATTGATGACCCGTAAGGGGTAAGAGTTTAGGTGGGACAAAAACATGTTTACTTTGGTTCGGCAGTGATGCTAAACCAAGTAATCGCTGGACAGCGAAGGACTTGGAAAATGGAAAAACTAATGAATAGTTTGTTCCACATTCTTGGCAACCACCAATTAAACATAAGGTACTCAACTAATAACACGGATTAGCTGAGTAATATCTTCTTGTAAGTATCAAGACGATTAGGCGGGGGGCAGTTTTTGTTCGGGATGATAGAGGTAGTGCCGATTTCCCAATGTACTTAAGTAGAAGTCAAGTTTGGCTGGTTGGAGTGAACAACAGTCTCGTTCTAGAACCTAAATACGACCTAGATTGGCAAACGTGCTTCCAACGCACTGATTCCGTCCTTTTCAGGCTATACCATTAAGAAACTCGTGAAGTACTACGAAAGTAAGCCAGACATTTGTGACTTTTTTGAGGTTTTGAAAAAGGTGTGTTCATTTAATACTTGGGAATAAATGCAGCATAGCAGTAGATGGACCATCCGGACACAACTGTTGTCACTATATCATGCCAGTCCGATTAGAGGCAAGAAAGGCTGCTGTGTAATCCTACAGGCGGACCGTTAATCAACCTTTGAGAAATAAAAAGGAAATATACCGACGCATGTGGGGGTTTTGCGGGAGGTGTATTGTTCAGTATGATATCGCCCTCGGTTTGAACGGTCGTCCACCAAACGGGGGAGAAGCATTGGACTCGAGCTGCGCTGTTGTTAGAGCTTATCAGCAGTGCATATCCAAGGGCCAAAAATAGTGTCATTCTGATGAGGTTGAAGTTTTCCTAACAAAAGCTTATCGATGAACAAGATAAAAAGTGATGTGTCTCATCAAGCAGCACATATTTGTGGCTACCAATACTCTGTCATCTGAGCACTTAACCAACAAAAATGGGAAAACGTTAGATGGCAACTTTTACCAGATTCTGTGGCTGAAATGTCGAGCGGTATTCGCTGAAAGTTCACTCCGCACATCTGACAACACTGGCGGTCATATCACCAGAGATAGCAACATCGGTATTGATGCCGACGCTTCACTGAGGTGCAATTGTAGCTTAATTGAAAGGAAGTAAAAACCTTGAGTAAAGGAGGGTGGGATATCTCACCAACCAGCTGGAAGCACTCTAAGCTGCTTGCACCTCCCCAGGTGGTCAACCTGGAACGGACCTAACAGCACGAACGCCATCGACACTGATTAGGCTTTACCTCTCGTTCTTCCTACAGCCAGGCGCATGGAAATGGTCATGGGAGCCCCCTGTTCTGGAAAGTGTGGCGCACCAACACAGCCCACACACTTGCGATATATTTTACACAATTTCGTCAAATCGCATGTTGTCCATCCCGCAGTTTTCGTTGTTGGAAGGAAGCACGGGAAACACTCAGTTCAGTAGGTGATATATTGACGTAGATGGCCCAAGGATTACGTCATTGGATTTTACCTTTGAGTATAGTACTTGCTGCACGACTAAATGACCGTTCCTGTTTACTTCGTTGTGAGTTCGTTAACGGCACTCGATACCAGCGATGTTTTCGATAAATCNATGTCCGTCAGCCTTATGTTCTACTTGAGCCTAAATTGGACTGATTTCGACAGATTCTTTTGCATACCAATTTGTTTTCCACGGAACACTCAACTACATCGATTGTTTATGAATGCTTTGGGCCATCCCTTCACTACAGAAAAGCCCGATGGCGCCGACGATGGTGAGCCCTCGCATCTATTCCCTTTGCCTAAGCCTACGAAATTCTTCAAATTGAATTATGAAATGTGAAAATACCTCAGAAAATTATAATTTTGTGAAATTGAGGTGTTCGTCAACTGAGCCAATGGCAGCTAAACCTATTTTCGGCATATTTTACAGCGTCGACCGTGCTCACATCGGAAATTGTCAGTAAGCCAGTTCTGTATTGCTTTGGTCTTCATTTAATCGTCAGTTTATGGGTTATCCTAACGATGAAATCATTATTCATCATTAGAGCCACGTGAAATTTTCTGCAAAAGTAACTTCCTGGAGATTCTCAAAAGTCCCAGATTTTCAAGTGAATGCGGAAAGTACTCGCACGGTCAGTACATGAACGGATAAGTTATCTATTCGGTTAGATGCTTAGGTCATTACTGTGAGTAGCAAAAAGGGCAAGGACATGCACGGCCCTCGGATTCGCACCAACGTATGTTTACCGTCAAATTTGTCGGTGGATATTGCTTGAGATAAGGAGCACGTCGGTTGTGCTGAGAGGGTAACAGATATATTTGCTACACACACATACGCACACAGACTGTCTGTCTGACTTACGGTCACATGGCATGAAAATGAAGCACGCTGATGCGCCTAGTGTCGAAAACAATTAAAATATCCTGCCTTCCTGTACAGAATCTAACTTGTCTCTCCAGCTGGTCGTTCAACCAGCCATTAACATCGGTTAACCTGGTTAATCTACCTAGCCTCTAGGAGCATAGTCTACAGGTAACAGCTCACCCGATTCACCGCAGTCACGACACCTCTTGGCAAGCCTGAAAACGCTCCTAGGATATTCTCAAAACATTTCTGATATGCCTTCGCCCGTGGCTCATCAATGTCTATCGGTGGTTCCTTTACAGAAGAGCTACAGGGCGCTGACCTCACTGTTGAAGCTGTTCTAGGTATGTGATTTTGTCACTGCTTGCCGTTTTATCATAAAACAATTATATCATTGCTTCAATTATAGCCCTTTCGAATACATGGATACCCATGGGAGGCGGTGCCCAAATGGATAGTCTTGATCGGATAGGTGTATCAGATAGCTTTTTGTTCATTTTGTAGAATGCGCACAAAAGTAATTGAGTTTACCATCAAAGGCGTACGTTTAAATGTACAGTTGTTTGCGCCGACCGTTACTGCACAGGGCATCGGGTGGAATCTGCATGTCAGTACGACTGTTACAGAGCGCATTTTGTTAATGCAAGAGGTAGCATTGACATATGTGTAGCATAACTGAGTAAAGACGATGAAGCGTCCTACAAGATAAATTGGACTGGTTTTTACCACGTTCAAATATCTTGAATACCAACTGGTAAGCAAAATATCACCGTTGATTGACCAAATATTCAGATTTCACCGAAAATGGCATGTGAATTAGAAGCTTATTTGTTTTCCAGGAAAAACCTCTAGATTACTCCCACGAACAACTAATCTCCCACCCGGTCGTTAGGACATTTCGGCTTCTCGAAGTCACGTTAAAAAGAGTGCGACAAGATGAAATGCTAAAAGTCGATTTCAGTAGATGACCATGGAGAACCCCTGAGATACCCGTGGTGTATTCTGAAAGGATTTCGTACAAAATGAATTGCCAATGATGAATGCTTAACCTGGTGATATTCGAATGGGTCAAACCTACCAGCAACTGGTATGAGCCACCAAATGGTCGCCATGTTCACACAGGGACAAAGAAGCGTTATGATGTCATTTGTCTAGATATTCAAGTTAATTGACACACAAAACAAGCCGGCCTTTCCGACATTTCTTATAATACTTGGTTCTGCTAGTTGGAGTCACCGCGATTTAATTTGTCAGCGAGTTGAAGAGAAACAATTTTCAGCATGTAACACAGACAGACTTTGTAACACTACGGCAGAATCTACAAGTGATGGACAGTAAACTAGAGCGACTTGTTGTCCACCATGATTTCGCTGGTTAACGGCGCTCGGACGATGCAGGTGTCTGTCAGAATTGAGCATACTCAGCAGAGTTATCAATTTACGCGGGCGTCGGCCCATGGAATAAATTTTGTAATTGTAAACGAGGCACTGAAAATCTCGTGTAGATGAAGATTTCGAGACCTGGGAAGGGCCATCTATTCGTGGATCACCTGATATTAGGCGACTAAACCGCTTTGCACTCTAACATTACATTTGTACTAATAACGCTCGCTTCTGAAGCCATCTTGTTCATTGATGACCCGTAAGGGGTAAGAGTTTAGGTGGGACAAAAACATGTTTACTTTGGTTCGGCAGTGATGCTAAACCAAGTAATCGCTGGACAGCGAAGGACTTGGAAAATGGAAAAACTAATGAATAGTTTGTTCCACATTCTTGGCAACCACCAATTAAACATAAGGTACTCAACTAATAACACGGATTAGCTGAGTAATATCTTCTTGTAAGTATCAAGACGATTAGGCGGGGGGCAGTTTTTGTTCGGGATGATAGAGGTAGTGCCGATTTCCCAATGTACTTAAGTAGAAGTCAAGTTTGGCTGGTTGGAGTGAACAACAGTCTCGTTCTAGAACCTAAATACGACCTAGATTGGCAAACGTGCTTCCAACGCACTGATTCCGTCCTTTTCAGGCTATACCATTAAGAAACTCGTGAAGTACTACGAAAGTAAGCCAGACATTTGTGACTTTTTTGAGGTTTTGAAAAAGGTGTGTTCATTTAATACTTGGGAATAAATGCAGCATAGCAGTAGATGGACCATCCGGACACAACTGTTGTCACTATATCATGCCAGTCCGATTAGAGGCAAGAAAGGCTGCTGTGTAATCCTACAGGCGGACCGTTAATCAACCTTTGAGAAATAAAAAGGAAATATACCGACGCATGTGGGGGTTTTGCGGGAGGTGTATTGTTCAGTATGATATCGCCCTCGGTTTGAACGGTCGTCCACCAAACGGGGGAGAAGCATTGGACTCGAGCTTCGCTGTTGTTAGAGCTTATCAGCAGTGCATATCCAAGGGCCAAAAATAGTGTCATTCTGATGAGGTTGAAGTTTTCCTAACAAAAGCTTATCGATGAACAAGATAAAAAGTGATGTGTCTCATCAAGCAGCACATATTTGTGGCTACCAATACTCTGTCATCTGAGCACTTAACCAACAAAAATGGGAAAACGTTAGATGGCAACTTTTACCAGATTCTGTGGCTGAAATGTCGAGCGGTATTCGCTGAAAGTTCACTCCGCACATCTGACAACACTGGCGGTCATATCACCAGAGATAGCAACATCGGTATTGATGCCGACGCTTCACTGAGGTGCAATTGTAGCTTAATTGAAAGGAAGTAAAAACCTTGAGTAAAGGAGGGTGGGATATTTCACCAACCAGCTGGAAGCACTCTAAGCTGCTTGCACCTCCCCAGGTGGTCAACCTGGAACGGACCTAACAGCACGAACGCCATCGACACTGATTAGGCTTTACCTCTCGTTCTTCCTACAGCCAGGCGCATGGAAATGGTCATGGGAGCCCCCTGTTCTGGAAAGTGTGGCGCACCAACACAGCCCACACACTTGCGATATATTTTACACAATTTCGTCAAATCGCATGTTGTCCATCCCGCAGTTTTCGTTGTTGGAAGGAAGCACGGGAAACACTCAGTTCAGTAGGTGATATATTGACGTAGATGGCCCAAGGATTACGTCATTGGATTTTACCTTTGAGTATAGTACTTGCTGCACGACTAAATGACCGTTCCTGTTTACTTCGTTGTGAGTTCGTTAACGGCACTCGATACCAGCGATGTTTTCGATAAATCGGTGAAAGAAGACGCTGCCAAACCATTAGCCTACACAGATCACGTATCGCAACCGCATAATTTTGCAGCTGTACACAAAATTCTTCACTGGTTCTCCATGAATTTCAAGAAACATGCGGAGAGTCTGCAGGCTATGAATCAGAAAGACAGACACCGAAATTCCAACTTGCACGTCAAAACATTGTATGAATTGTGTTCAGTTTCTCCATGAATTTCAAGAAACATGCGGAGAGTCTGCAGGCTATGAATCAGAAAGACAGACACCGAAATTCCAACTTGCACGTCAAAACATTGTATGAATTAGTGTTCAGTTCATTCAACAAAGCTTGTTTTTAGCGTTCGTCTTTCACGACGATGACGATGTTGTATGTGAACTCAATATCAATGGGCTGGACATCGCTATTTTTAAGACAGTTCATCCTCTTGGACCCAGCAACCTCCGATAACGCTGTAGCTACACACGCACAAATAAACTTCTATGTTCGTGGCCATAATCGTGGATTGGGTTTAGCAGGTAGCCAACTGAATCGCTGTTTGTAGTACTGTGCCTCATCGTCTAAACTTCCTCTCTGTTGGATGTCAGAGAGCCATTTTCCCCCCTGATAGTTTCGCCGACATGGGCAGTTCAGCGAACCAGCCGAACATTCTGCATAAGTCCCCTGGAGTTTTAACTTCGACCAATTGAGGAGGAAAAACGGATATTGTGCAAGAATGGCATCAGATTGAGCATGAGTTCGTTCAGCCGTCTTTCTGTATGAAGCAAGTAAGGCGACCAGTCTGATTGCACCGAATGTGGCCTGATATCAGTTTTGTTCCTGACGTACATGTGCGTATACGAGATTTGTCCAATGTCAAAGCACCCACCTCACCTAGCGAGAAGGAGAATTTAGCCCAAAATCCCGGCCGCAAATGAGCAGCTGGGAGCTGACACTACTACGCACATACAATTGTCCTTAGGAAACAAGCCACTGTGCTTGTTCCAACTCGGTAAACTAGGAGACTGCATACATCAGATCCCTAACCACTGAGGAACTCGGTACAACAAATCCTGATGGTAGCTAAATGAACTCCTCACCCAAGTAGGTCGCCGAGGAACGCAAAACACTAGTTCGCGATCAGGCCTAGTCCCTCTGTAGCGTCTGCACACGTGAGCTTCGGCGTGGTTGGAAATATAAGGACACGATTTCCAGAGTTAATTTTTGTGAACTCTAAATTGTTTGGTAGAAGCTTCTTGCGCTGATCAGGTGGTAGACCAAATCAGTCATTTGCAAATTTTCAAACAATGGTGGACGAGTTGGCCTACCAACTGTGCCCATGTGACAGAAGCATGAGTAAAAAACGTAGAAGTTGAAGATTGTCAGCTTCATTTTAAAGAGTTTCGTGGTGTCTGAACTAATCATATGGCAGCCGGTATATAATGAACACATAGGTAGCCAGAATGTAACAAATTACTCGTAAACTTGCTGAAAAATCATCGGAAGCCCACGACCGGCTTGGCCCTTCTACGAGTTCAACAAGCAGGCGCCGTCCGTGAGTTTCCATCAAACTGATGCTCTAACTGAACCTATTTTTGTACAGAGTTAGACAACTACTCTCTTTTGCCCACAGGTTTAATTCTGTGAGGAGATTCAACGGACTTCAGCTGGTTTATGGTGGTCCAATTCAACTGAACGTGTCACATTAGGTCACTTGCTTTTCAGCTATTACAGTACTCAAGAAATCTTGTTAAGACTGAGTTCGTGTGCAGAGAGGGAGCACCTTTCGACAGGTTGTCAAACCTCAGTAAAAGATTTTTCAAGGACTGAGGTCAGCTTACATTTATTTTGTTGTCACCGATACTTTTCTAAGTTCTCAACGTGATATTAACTAGAGCAAAACTGTTGCAGTTCGCTGCTGATGCAAGTAACAGAAATTTCAGCACAATGTACCTCATTTGTGCTGAAGCCTTCTTCACTTGTTATGTGAAATTGATTGAACTTGTTTGCTAAGATTTTCTTACGTGTGTTACTTTTTGTAGGTTTTGGCGGTGATTTGTTCTGCAAACTTAAAGGTGAGTCGATAAAGCAATTACATTTTGGTGTTTGCAGCGGAAATCTTACAACCGTTGCCATATATTTAGCAATCCAATTTTGCTCGCACCGCCTGAATGAACGCCAGTTTGGATACTTTTTTCAAGGAAACTGATATAAATTAGCCATATGACAAATCGTAAGAATTTCAGTTCCTGGACAAGAAAACCCAGTTGAACAAATCGCGAAATATTTTACAACAGATAGCACAGCTGGCTGTAGAGCTAGCTAGTCGGTAAGCGACCGACCGAAATGGAGTAGATTTTTGTAAACAAAGTAAAGAAAAATATAGCCAGCGCAAATTGCGGGTTCAGCGCATTCAGACAAATGACAATGCTGCCACCGCGATAAAGGCGTTCGCCCGCATGACTTCCTGTTCTCCCATTTACGTCGGGTACAAGAGTACTTCAAAAAATCAGTCCGCATGCAATCATGAAACTTTAATCGTTATAGATTATCTGCCGAGACTGAGGCTAAACGGAAAATAGGTGTGGGTGAAACCTTATAAGAATGTACTGTTAGAGGAGTTTTCTTCCATCCAATCCAGGGCGCATACGAGCGTTTTTGAATGAAACTAGTGTGGATCGACTAAAGCCGGTAAACTTCACTACGAATAAATTCATAAAACATTTCTGCTGAGCCCTGGAGTGTGAGGGTATCGTATGTTGCGTCAGATATGATTTCCAATACCACTCTCAGGAGGTCACGTTTCCATGGCTATCGACAGTGTGTGAATCCGCGAAAAATGTAGACTCAACTCAGACAACTACACAACTGGGCTACGTCACTGCAGCAGAAAGTATCAAAATAAATGCACTCACCGCACAAGCACTCGTTTCCAGAGAAAGAAAGTTGACCACCAAGAAATAGGACAGATTTCTTCAAAGGCACCATGTTCTTTAGCTATGTCATCACCTCTTGTAAATAAGGTTTGACCAGGCCCGTTCAGCAGATTAGTAAGACAGTGATGCTTGAAGTAAATATGACCTCCTCGTGGGTAGCTAACACGTTTGGCATCACAGTAGTGGCTGATTGTTTGAAAATGGCATGATACATGTCCAGTCTCAATTGTGCTCTGATACGGAGAGTGACTGCAAGCATATTGATGCACGTGTTCTGGGATTCCGAACGTGCACGGATGCACTACCACCGCATCATCATCATCGACGGCATGAAATCAGTGTTCAACACCGACGCTTCACTACCGTACAACCATGATTTATTTGAAAACCTCATAGTGAAGAAAAGAATAAAGATGAACAGCGGAGGGAATGTGTCGAAATATTGCTAGCTCGGCTTAGTTTATTGGTTATTGATCACCCCCGAACTTGGCAGTTGGCTTGCAAACGTTTTGCCAGTGCGAATCGAGAAAGAGTCAAATCAAAACGGAGGAGGAAACAACTGAAACAGATGAGTTTGGGATGACCCAGTCGACTTGAAGAAATGCAAACCACAGTGCAACAAAGATGATGAACGAACCAGTAAATTCACCAGAAACGCTGGTAATCAAGCTAATCACGTTAGGAGTTAACAGACAGCCTTTGAATACCTTATAAATGCACGCAGGCAAATAAGATGTATCCACCCAACTGCGCACTGATGCCCCCTCGAATAGTGACGAAACATTTGCAAGTCAATTGCCAAGCTCGGCGAACAGATCAACGGCCACCTGATCAACAACCAACAAGGGGTCTTCGTGCTAGCTTACTGCGATCATTCCAAAGTGCGATGCTAACCACCAGTTTGATATCGCCAATCCAAACAGTTTAATCCACGTATTTGCTGTCTACAGCCAAATTTATCGAATCATTTGGCCAGCAGAGTAAGTTCCACTATCTACTCGTATACCACTGGCACCATACTCGTGACTTTATTCTTTTGCTCGTCTGAATTTCTAGCTGCTGAACGGTTATTCCGTGATCAAACCTACTGCGCACTGCTGTCCTTGTCAGAAGTGCTTGAGCGTGTGTCGAAATAACTGCCAATAGGGAAAGTTTCGTCGTGAAGAATGCCTCGCTTCAATCGATCCGGGTGGATGGCATGAATCATGCCGTGAACCCGCCACTTAGAACCTGTAACATCAGAACTTCAATTTGGGGGAAATCATCGAACTGACCGGATTCGTGTGTATCATGTGTGGCTACATGCTGATTGAGTAGTCTGCACTGAAGCAATTGCTTCCGAGGAGTGTAAAGCGAGGATGTCACATCGGCCATGTTATTCTCGCGACTCCAAATCCTTTCCTTTGTAGCCCACAAGCATGAATGACTGGCTCAAACTGTGATAGTGTAAAGTTGTTGGTTTAAACTGTTTGTTGAATTCGCTACTTGACGTGGCAGTGACCTGACACGATTCGAAGACCTGTCATTAGCGTTGTGATCAAACCTGCCCAAATCCGGATGGTGGTTAGTTGAACGTCATGCTGTCTTCATTCTATCATTTGGGCCATCTAAACAAAATAAACAGGCCTTATACATGCATGAAATTCACTGACGTAAGCATGACTTTGACAAATCACGTTGCATCCGAGAACACAAGCCTACGTGTCCACTGGTAATTTACTAAAACCTGCGACAAAAAACCCCAGGCTGTGCATGGTTGGGTAGTATTTCCCTGCATTTCCCGCACGATCAATGTGCTCCCGATTGCCAGGCTTGTTTCCAACCACAATGTGCTGGAAAAAATGAATAGTTTGACTTAGTTTATCGATGATTTGGCTTCTGTAAATGTCGTGACAATTTCCAATAGTCACTGGTCTTCTAATAATCACTCATTTTCCCAGGTATGTCTGGTCTGGCATTCGCCGGATCGCATGTGGTAAGTGTAGAGCTGGTCAGAAATTTCACGTTTTTAGTGACATTGATTGCTGTTTTGTCGGTAGGAAAATAATCGGCCTATAAACGGACATGCGTTTGTTTTCATTCGTGACAATGTATTCAGTGGATCACTTTATTTATCGAAACATTCTAACGGATTCTGTGACTGTCCAATGTGACATCCACAATTCCAAAAATATTAGCCATGGCGAGGAATTATCGACTGCCTTCAACTGAGAAGGATGTACGTCATGGCACACAGCCACGGTTTGATAAACTTAGTTTTGTCGCATAATTCTACTCACCAATTTTTTAACAGTCGTTCAAAGGCAACGTATTAAAGATGCACGAGTTCCCAAATTACCCCCGCCACTTTGTTCCGAAATATCCCCTTGGTTTGGGAGAATCACTTCATGCCAACTTTGTGATAAGTTATAGATACAAAGGTTTTCATAAATTTCATTGAATGGATTACCGTTACTTTCACAGCATACATGCATAGCGAAACCGAGGAAATTTAAAGCGTGAGTTTCCTTTTTTGTTGAAGAGGGGTGTGGATTAAACATAGGAGTGCATTGAATGTTTGTCGCAATCCAGATTATAGCTGTTCCAGATCACTCACGATAGCAGTGTTCTGAAGAGAAGACATCACGTGAAAGGGAGCGTTTTCTTGCACTGGCAATTGAGTCCACTCTTCGGGAATGTTTACCCTTCGATCATTACTGACCAGAAACCCTAATGTTGCTTCTGCAACCGAATGGTTTGTCTCTTTTAGACGGTTTTTTTATGGTTCCCGAAATTCATTGTCTTTACCTGCTTCCTATACACGATGCGTTCTACCACTTCATTGCTTTCTTACTTTCCAGAAGGAAACAGCTTTAAACGAGAGTAGTGCCAGAAACTTGCTAACAAATTCACGGTAAGTCCCACCCCAGATGATGAGGGACCTAGTTTGCCGACAGTTGTTTCAGGAAATTTACACATGGTTTTCGTCAACCCCATGCAGGAATTCCTGAAGACGCAGCACATTTAAGGTGTAATTTTATTACTACCTATTATGAGTTTGTAAGCCATATGTTCAATATTTACAAATGTTTCGCAGAAACATCAGAGGTGCAGCGGTATCGGCAAAGTCTTCGACCTGCAAGTGTAATATTGATCATCTAAGTCACCGCGAGTTCGGCAAAATCCAGTTTGGAGATATCCTGGTTTAGGTTCATTAGAAGCTCGCAAATACACGGACTTGTTCACGGGGCTTTGAAAGTTTAGCCCGTGGCCATGCGAAAATGCAAAATAATTCGTCCTCTGCGACTCTCATCTCGTGCAGAAAGCTGACCTGTCCATTAGTTATCAAGTGAAGTTTCTGTCTTCTGAACGACCCTTTATCTGAATCGTACAACATAACTGAACTATGCAATGTGTGGCCTTTCCAAAAACTATTCAACTTCCAACATTGTCTTTTCTTGACCCTACAGCATATTGTTTCCCGCGTAGCGCTTAAGTCCCGTGTAGTTATGTTTTTATTTATCGCGCAGCAATTTGCTTGCAATCCGTAGTGTTAGACGATCCGCTTCCATAATAAATATGTTTATTAAATAATATCCTGGTTTGTTTGTGTAAGGAGTGAATACGTGTGGTCTCACCCCCCTATAATATTACTTGGATGATCAGTTGCTCTCCAGGGACAATCCAACAACCCACACCTCCTGATAAGAATTTCTGAATTCGTTCGATTAAATCAACAGGAGGTTGAGTATTGACGCAATTTCCAGCCACATCAGTCAACTGAATGAAATTTTATCGAGCAATATAATCATGTAACTAAAGTGAGCTTGAAGAAACAAAACCCATGCGAAATTGAAAACAATGTTTGACACATAGCTGCAAACATTGGACACGTTGGTATCGGAAACTTTCAAAAAAGGGTCACGCGAATAAATATGGTCGATGGTCATAATCTCACACCACGCCATTCGGTCAGTATCCTGACCAAGTCATTGATCGAGGTGAGCGAATTCCTTCACATATGCATCTCTTTCAAGTTTGACAAATTGCTGGTGGGTATCATCTTGATCAAGTTAAGTTTTATGCACCCAGCTTATGTATTCAAAGGACGAAACAATTAGAATAATCAATAATTTAGTCTAGTAGGGATTTGGGGGAAACCAGCACCATCAAGCAAAACTGATCAATGAGTTTTTTATTGGCAGCAATATTCTCAAGGAAACCTCATCCGTTAGCATTTTTTAAGCTGGACTTCTGAAGCGCTGGGATATTAAGACGAAAAGGGGAGACTTAATTCAAGCACCCGATTGCTGATGAACATGTTCGGCAGAAGAGTCCCTACACGGGCGACGTCATGTGGACATCAATGCAGACACGTGGCGTCATCATCATCGACGACATAGCCTCAGTATTTAACAGGATACCTTCGCCACCGTACAACCATGAAGATTTGAAAGTCTGATTGTGAAGAACAAAATGCAAGTTGAGTTGACGCGGATCTATCACGAATTTTCCGAGGTACGTGAACATATCCAGCCACTCATTCAGGATAGGTAATTGACAAGAAATGCATTGGCGTTGAAGTCCAGTCATATCTTGCAGCGTCCACAACAATGTGCAGTGGTTCAACGCTGTCCCCACCCTGGAAGGCGAGTTACACTGACAGCGCATACACTCTTCGCAATCTCATTCCCGCCGCATTGCTAGGTCAAGACATAGGCATCTCTCTGGCTCCGCCAATTTGAGTTTCACTCGGAACACGGCGAACGATTGTTCGGCGACCGCAATACATGGCCTATGCCACGAGGCCTTTGTGCTGGATATATTCTCCGATCAAAGTCACCTTACAAATTGCAGCAGCTCCGCTGCACTGATAACGGTCTAATGTTGCCCGAACTCAACGTTGGTCGCAGTACTTCAATTCTATTGTGAAAAATGAAATAAAACGACTAATCACCAGGCAAATAACATATAGGTCAAGTCGATCTGCTGTTCATAATTTGATCGAAAAATGTCCCCTACGGAGACCCGGCATGATCAGTTAATAAGCGCAGACTGTTTAGAATACCCTTGAATAAACGACGTTTTTTCAGCCTAAAAATACAAAATTGACGAAAGGTCGCATTGTTTTGGAGTATACATTTGGAAGATGTATACAAGTCTGTGAGGTTGTTGTGGCGATAGTCCTTCAAGCAAGTTGTTTTACAAGGATTTTCGAAAATACGTCCACATAAGGTCTGGACAAGATAGGTTTAATGCGCATATCTTGAAAACAAATTCGGGTCCCTCCATAAATTCGTACCAGATCAATCTAAAGTACATTGCGTTCACAAAGTGTGTCTACTACTCACACCTTTATGAAGAAGTAAAGATGAGCAGGCTTGGGTGCACGAGTGCTCTTGAGGGCGCGACTGGGCCATGCCTGACAATGTCTCTAACCATTCATGTAGCCCGTCTCGGGGTCCCAATCCAGGAAGACGGCAGTGACCACCGCACCTGAGTTCGCTGATAGTGGCTTTATACTTCGCTGCCAAGTCTTTGTTTGACCACCTCTGACTCGTTTCCACCCTTCCGTGGTTGTGCGTAAAGAAACTTTTGAGGAAGTCGGTCGACTGACATTCTCAGAGAATGGCCAAGCCACCGCAACCTATGCAGTATGATCAGTTCATCTATCGAGGTTAAGTTAGTTCTTCAGACTACCAAATTGAAGCTGTCTCCAAACAAGCTTGCGGCATGGTTAAGCGGCCTGTGTAACCTCACTCACAGTCGTTCTCGTGTTGCTAGCCGTGCTCCACCGTTGATCACACCTATTCCCCATGTTAGCACCGGTGTACGGTATTCACACCTGTTGATGAGCCGAGGAATACATCTAAACAAAAAAATGATAGACAGTTGACAGACAAATAATCCTGTCTATTGTAGAATTAAATAAACATGACTGAGTACGAAAAATCAACCTCAAGTAACAGTCGTAAACAGAGCACATTTTCGCAGATTTCACTCAGAACATTGGATCTGCAGATTCTTTTAAGACAAACGCATAGTGAATTGAAAAAAATTGGGGAAAGTATGTGAGAGAAAAGTTATTAAACAAACCTTATTGTGGTAATGAATTCTTGAGAAGCAAAATCCGATTTATGTAGAAAAACAGTAACTTTGACAACATTACTCACCAGTAACTGGGAAGGCGGCGGGAGAAATCAGGACTTTCTTAGAGGAACTACTCTAGGGGCTACATTGAAATTGAAAAGGGGGCCTATAAGAACCGGATAGCATTTCTTCTGTTCATACATTCATGCGATTCCCAACAGATTTGATGAGCTTGGAAGAGCAATTTGAGTTTGGGCGAAACGGATGCAAATGGACCCAGTGATCTTGTAGATCCGTTAGTTGCACATAGCACATGACAAATTTGTGCACTACTCGAAAGCCTTCATCATCTAGACGACAAACAAGCAAACTGGTTTGCTCAATCTAATTACACTTGCACAATAAACGCGCCAAATTATATCTGAAAAATTTTATTTTGCGATAACCGTTGGCAATACGAAAAGTCTTGAGGTGTGCCTTGTATCGCCGTCAATCGGTATCTCCAAAGGATGGTGGCGTCTGCGTACTAGAAAGCTCACGCTCAGTCACCATCAAGGGGGACTAAATTTGTTTCAACGGCATTGAGTTCTCATAGGAGGATTAGAATGAAAGGCGGCGTAACTATGACCCGCTTTTGTGGGTACATTTTACTGCAGTAGCAGAATCCTGTTGGACCGGGTTTTGTACCACAAAAAAACATGAGTGCAGAATCACGTCTGGAATTAACTTACAGTTTCTACTTCTGAGTATACCTACAGTCCGTATTCCCCAGACTCGCATCCCAGATCAGTTATTCTGTAGCCTTCAGACGAAGCTTCCGCATCAAGAGCACCGTAAAAATCTAAGGTGATTAGAAAAGTATATGAGGACGACGAAACAACGCTCATCGGATACAGGCTACCGGAGGAATGTAAGTAGGCATTTTTCAATTCATTTTCCCCACAGATCTCGTGGATATTCTAGAGAGCCCAGACGAACTTGTGTACAAGTGTATCATCAGAGGCAAAGTCTGCAGCGTGAATCTGCACTCTAATTTTGAAGAAACGAACCAAGCAGTACAGATACTACCGATGCTGCCATTCCGATCTGTAACGTTTAAAATTTGGTGTTTTAATCCACTATTCATCGGAGACATACTTGAAACCTATGCTCATTTCCAGGCAACCAAAGGATTGTTTGCCGAACGGTTTTTTATTTGCTGAGTGTGCTTTGGAAAACATATAGGTGAAACAGAGCGTACTAGGGCAGCTAAACACTGCCGTGGTTAGGAGCCATTCTTGAGCCATTCGCGCTTACCACCGAGCCAAATATTGAATACATCTCGACGAGACCGAAAACTCCACGATGATACAGTTGTTATCATCTCCACACTGCAACGTGTTGCGTGGGCGAGTAGATATTAATTGCATACACACTTGAGAAAGCAACTACACAAGTCACGGAACGAAGTAAATCTAATATTAATTCGGACATCGACTCCAATGGGTATTGAGGGAGCAACTCAACTACGGCTGAAACGACGCATGATCGTAAACAGCTCATCCATGAAATTCATCTCACCACCGGTGACTCGCGAGCTACTTCTGACTGATTAGCCTCAACAAAAACGAAACCGGCAGCAGGTTGTCTAAGGGCTTCCAACAACCAAATAAATAACATATTACATCAAAACTTGACCAATAACTGTTTATCGAATTGTTCAATGATTACCACTCATTCCGATCTAACCAATGCACATCATAATCCATAGGAGGCAGTTGATGATGCGAACTGATGATGTCTCCTCGTATGGTGACGAAACGTATGCGTGCCAATTGCCAAGAGCGGCGAACAGATCAACAGCCACCTGATCAAAAACCACTAAATTCACCCGAGCTGCCATTATTTCAACACAGAAACGCAGATACTTACGGTTAGCCCTGTGACTCAGGTACTCAAGGCAGAATTCTTACCGAACTAGGTTCCCATCCGGTAGGGGCCAGCAGAATCAACATTACCGTATCCGAAATGACACATCCGATAGATGACACCTATGACCAATAGTCCAGTGACGACCATTTTAAGTTTGTATTCACAACTCGTTTGAACAGTCGTCCTCCAGTCCTGACGCAATAATCCCCGGGAATCCACACAAAATGGGGAAAGCACTGGACTCGAGTTACGGTCCTAATAGAGCTTATCAGCTGTGCATATCCAATGGCCGTGCCGGGGTGTGAACTCTGGACACCTGACATGCGAGGCGGGTTTCAAGCGTCTGTAGCGCTACCTGACCGGAAAGTCCTGACAAACGGCCCAATCGATCGTCACAACCAGGACAATTACTGGTTCATCGTGCAGATGACGTGTCAGGTATACCAATGTCATCACTCAAGCGTAAACAAGCCCGCCCGACCAAACGTGATATTTCAGATGCGTCCAACGTGCGTTGGTTGAATAGTGGTAAAACGTTCGCAACGCATGTCAGGTGTCCGAAGTCCTTATCCCGACAAGGCCATTGGATACGCACTGCTGACGAGCTCCAATAGGAGCGAAACTCGAATCCAGTTATTCCAACCCCGTTTGGTGTTTAAACTCTTAGGTGTTGAGTAACATCCTATGTTTGAAAAGAATGCCAGCGCCCGAATTAAACAAAACCTAAGGCTGTGTGTACCGCTCAGCACTGACTACCCAGCTCTAACCACATACTGTTATACAAAGGCCTTCTGATTACTGTCCACCATGCCGTCACATCTAATCGCTCTAACCGAAAATTGGCTAAACTGACCCACTTGGGTCCGAAATACCCTCATCTAGAATGTCGCTCATCAGACGCAAGGGGTGGATGACTTGTCGCGAACGGACATGAATCCTCAATAGAAATTAAGGCCATTGCAGCATCATGTTAGTGAGTGGTGACCATCGCCTTGTTGCGGACACTTAACACCCACCCATCAGCACAGTGCTCGATGAAGAGACATTCACGTCTCTTATCGTGAGGTGTTTCAAGATCAATTCCTTTCTAACATAGGTTCCTGGAACAAATTTAATCTCTGAACCATTCGGTTTCACCGTTCCCTACGTTCTCAGTGCTGATGAATGCACATCTTCTCCATCGAACACCAGACAGCATCACGGACCACATAGTCGTGGTTTTTCACACTGTGATATATGTAACAACTAATGTCAAGGGTGGCACAAATCTGTGTACTTACATTGCACACGTAACCAGTGAACGAGGCCAATGGAACGTAAGCCGAACGAATTGCCACCAATTCCAAGACTGTAGCGCTCATTTGGCCGGCTCCCCAATGAAAAGAAAAAAGTATTGGAAACAGAACGAGGATGTCCGAATCGCACGATGACTGGAGGACTCAAGACAATCAGCAAAATAATGGCGCGTAATTGAAGAATCCCGGAAGACTCGTATCCGGAAGGCTTGGTGGATATCGCTTTTGGTGCAGAAGCTCCGTCAGGCCAAGCGACTAGGCTACGCGGTTGGTCGAGATTTTAGGCGGAAGAAGAACCAATCAGCTGAATCTCTGTCAAGTGTCGTCGGAGGGATTTAGTGTGTTATGGTGGATGACAAAGTGTTGGGCCGGTGGGAACCTACAAGTATCCAGCTCGAAGTCCAGTTCTTCGATTCCCTCGCTGATCTCTGCCGAATGTCGTCTGCATTATCCGCTCGTCTGTGTGGTAAGCTAGTGCTACGGCAGTTGTGTAAGAGTGATTTTGTGAACTTTGGTCGGTTCGGGATTCCAAACACCCGCCCCCGTTTTTGCTAATGATTCTACGTGCACTGACAACCACAAACAGTCACGTGCCAACTCGGACCATCTAAGACCGCTTTTCATGCACTCGCCAGATCCACACCCTCGATTCTGTTCACAATGCTTTTCATGCACTCGCCAGATCCACACCCAACGTGGTGGTTGGTAGTTTCCGCCCCCTGGTTTATCAGTGGATGTGGTGTGATTTGCAGTCCCGGACTTGAAAATTCCGCATTCCACTTCCACATTTCCAACGCAAATACCGACATCGCTGAGTCCTTGACCAGCGTTTCCTATTCTTCTGCATTCTACGGAGGTTTGTTTTTCTGACGGACGGACGAAAAGCGCGATTGTTCAAAGAACTTCACCCAAAAGAATGGTTCGTTTTGTGTGAAATGCATCATCTTGTGAACGAAAAACATCTGAGGCGTAGAGAGAAACGGCGGCAAGAAGCTATATCGAAGAAAAAGAACAACACTACGGACGTTCAACGGAAGGTTTATAACCCACGCTTGAGGAGCGGTGACCAGCCAGATAGAAAAGTGTGTAAATGACTATAATGATAACAAATTGAACGACAGAGCGGTTATTCCGCTCTGAGAACTTGTAAGCTCGAAAATTCCGAAGATTTCCGAGACAGTCGAATCGGAACAGTAAGTGCTTGTGTCGGGCGTCCTCACAAAAATGAACTTGCTACAGATTCACACATACATGAATGAGCCCTGGCTCATCAGATCCCACAAACAAACAGACTTCGGGTTCACTAATTCCTACGAATCTGAGTGCATCACGAAAAAAACATGCGAGGACAAATTCAGTGGGGCACACTGTGGACAATAAACCCTGTGACAAAGTGCTGGTTCAGAGCACCTCATTGGTTGATGTTCCTTGCAGTGTCGAGTCATGCCTTCGTGTACGCCACAACAACGCGGTTGGTTCAGATCATGAGTCATTGGGAGGATTGCTCAAACCCCAAAGAAATTCATGCATAAAATTCGACATTTCCTTACACAATGTCACAATGACCTACTTTGCAGTTTTAGCTCATTTCAACTCAAATAGTGCAACACGTTGGATTCTAGTGGATTGTGTGTGGAAAATGGCGCAAAACTATTCATCGCGTGTGGTTTAGAATGGGAGAACTGACTAGGGACCTTAGAATTTCCATATTCGATAGCCTTGAGCTGCCGCAATCAAATCACATGAACGAAATTGGACTCATCTACCAGACCGAAAACAACTCAGCATTTAAGTCAGCGAAATTCGTCGCAGCAGTGTTTCTTCACGTGTGAGATGATGGTGGCCAGTGGAACGGGGTTCCAATAGCTTGAATGGCGAACCAGCAATTATGACATATTCACCCGTGGTGTATGCCTGATCACGCAGACAGATGTCACAAGATCGAAGTCACAGTCGCTGTATAAGTTCACGCCCAAAATTTCGAGCCACAACCGGTCCAATCAAACTGCGTGGTTGTAAAGGTGGTGCTTAAATGACAACAGGGCATTCAATTTGAGTCTGATGATGGACTTTGAACTGGACAGATTAGTGTATCCTAGCTCACAAAATTCACCCATTTGACGCCACATTTATTCTATAAGATTCACCGCTGTTGTTGACTTTGTGAAGCGCTCACAATCGGCGTTTTCGCATCATCTATGACAATAAGTCCAACAGTCATTTCTGACTACGATACCAGTTGAAACATAGCATCAGGGGATAAGGGCAAACTAAAATGTGAAACGCCATTCTGCGTACATCTGTATTAGGCGTAGTATGATGAGCGGTGAAGAGAAGTTCAACGATCACAAAGCAGGTCCAAAGTGACCACAGTTCGTGTACTCTCTTCTCTGTTAGTTCGAAACAATGAGTTTGCTAGTCACAAACAGATAAGCGCACAATCCAGCGCACTGGTATTAAATTTAGCGTGCTGTGTATGCCAAGTGCACGATTCAACTGTGAAAGGAAGGCAGGAATTTAGAGAGCGGCTGTGGGGTTGAGTATGTGTGCATTTCGCGCTGACTCCGCCTGTCGCGGCATTTTGTTGATTTGTGTCAGTACATTTGTCTTGCTCTAAGTGACGCGTGCAGCATGCCAGAAATGATGTTCAACATCATCACGACTACACATAGCAAATTGGGTCAAAACCCCGTGGCTCCAGCCGGATCGAAATAGTTGTATACGGACGAAGCGATAATGGATAATTGTGAGTTGAGATAACCATGGTGAACATGGATGAAATATTTGGACAGCGCAGTGTGTAGTGTGGAATAGTTGAGAATGTGTTGTCCGATACGTTGGAGTCGAGAACAATTCGAAAGTTCAGACAAACACCGGAACTCCAAAAGTTCACACATTTGCACTTGCGTGACATATGGTACACAGTTTCCAATTTCACTTCATAGGTGAAACGCGCAAAACTAAAGCGGTAAACGCAAGCGATTTTGTAGTGAAACACGTATACACGGTGATTGCGATCATAGTTATTCTCGGGTTCCTGACCACCGTATGAGAAATTGGCGTACCTCAGTGGTACCTGTGAATACCGCGATGCCATCACATGCGTAGTTTTCATCTTGAACAAATACAAGACGACGAATGCGGTCCAGATATTGCGGCTGGTAAGTCTGACTCATCGTAGACTATTCATTAAATACAAAATGTAATGCTTTTGAATTTTCGCGATGGTGGATGAGATATGCATCGGACTGTGAGAATTCCGGGCTCCATCCCAATCTTTTCCAATGGCAACTAGGTGCCCCGCGCGTCAGGTTTATGTTACTGAGAGCAAATCGTCCTTTATATGCCTCCACTGTGTTAAATGCACGATGTGAAAAGTGATTAATCAGACAACACCGGGATATTCCCCAGATAAGGCCGCCACTAATGCGAAAATTGCATGTGCGGAAAGTTAAGCACCGTCCCACCTTTAGCCAGCTCCAATTCAATGCACGCATTCAACCTTGACCTATTTGTGATGGAAGCAATTCCTTATCCGCATCTGGGCTTACTTTGTGCAAATGTTTTCTCCATTTGATTGTACAAATTTCAATGTACTTTTTGACGCTTTTAACTCTCGTTCATGATAAGGAGACGACAATACGATTTTTGCAAACCACAGAGTGATTCTTCAGCAACTTTTATGCAACAATGACCACCATATGACATTTTCAACTGTTTCTCACATGTGGAGTTGTAATGCCCGACAGTGTCGGCAATAAATCGGTCATCGAAAGAGAACTTGGCTGGAGCGGTCTAGGATGGATTTTGGGTCAGTAATTCTTTTCATTTATTGCTGATCCAAAAATTTGGCAAAAATCAAATTCTGTTCAGAGGAATTATCTATTAGACACACGGCCGCTGTTGACTGGAAAACCTATCTTCGCAAAGTTTACGCCTAGCGGCTTTTGCGGACTCCAACAGTTATCAAATTTTATACCCTCTACTTCCTAAACTTTTCTGGGTGGAGTGGGTTAATTTTTTGGCGAGGCTTATCTGGAAAAGATCAAATACTGAATGGGTCGGAAATTTTGTAAATCAACCTGATTGGTGACGTGCTGATGCCATCAATTTCCGGTCTGTGGAACTGGTTCGTATGCTCATCAAATTCATCAGGTAGCACTACGTATTCCAGGACATAAGCAGGCCGCAGGTTTTCGTGTATATTGGATTTTCCCACAACAACATCTGAGGCCTTAGATAAGGATAAGTGATAAACGAACCACCCGCATTTACCAGATCACGCGACTTGCTCCAGGGACCTCAGCATCAATTTCAAACCTGAAATGACGCAACTCACGATAAACCGGGTTGCAACACTCCGTTCGACCCATTACAGAAACGGCTTTTGTTTAAAACCAAGAATCTATTCCAGAGTTCAAATCTCCAAGAACCCAAACACTCCGTCCATTTCTAAACTAAACGTGATGGTCAACTCTGCGGCATTTTGCACACACGATTCACTATATGCAACAAACTATACTGGGGACACAGAAAATGGTATTTGCAAAGGTCACTGCTCGTGAGTTGCTTCATGTCCTCAGAATATCTCACAATTCCACAGCCACCGTTGTCCTGTTTTCTCTGCACTACCTGGGAAGACAGAGCACTCGGGGGACAGTTCTGATGCGCACAGTGTAATACCTCAGATGTGCCTTCCACAGCACATGTACTCTGAGTTGGAAACAGTTAAGTCTGCGACGCATGTGTAACTTGTCCTTTTTATATTGTGTGAGCAAACTTTCCGTTGGATCCACAAATACTCCTTGGGTTTGAAAAATTTGTCCCGCGGCTGATGATGTGTCAGATTACCTGCATCAAAATTTGTCCGCTAATTGGTTTTTGAACCGTGCCTAGTTTGCATACGCTTGATATGCGTCAGCTTCAGCTGAAGAACTGGCCGAGTTCTATTCCACTGTTTACTGTCAGAAGGAATATATAAGCCGGATGTCGTTTATGTCTCCCTCACCGCCCACCTCCCTACATTAAGTAATCGTGACTCCGGAATGTGTACTCCGAACGTTACTTGAACCTAATCACAGAAAATCTCCCGGTGCCGATCAGATAACACCACTTATCCTCAAGCAGTGTGCTCATTCCCTATGCACACCTCTCGCTGAGTTATTCAATTCGTCCATAAATAACGGTGTGGTTCCCAACGACTGGAACAAGGGCGTTATCACTCCCATATACAAAGGCGATAATCGTTCGGTCGTGTCAAACTACCGGCCGGTGACTCTGTTGACTGCTTGAGCGACTGGTGGCCAACCAAATCATTAAACACTTAGAGGAAAGCGGATTGCTTCCGGCTGCCTAGCATGGTTCAATTAAAAACAGATCCTGTCTGTCCAATCTCCTCATTAGCTTACATGACTGGACGCAAGCTGTGGACAATGGAAACCCCGTTCACGCATGCTATCTAGGCATCTCCAAGGCATTTGATCGCGTGAACCATAACATATTGTTACAAGAATTCGAACACTGTGGTATTACGGGAAAGCTGCTGACTTGGCTTGAAATCTATTTGGCTGACCGAGACGCGCGTGTATGTGTTGACGGCGCTCTGTCCAAGCCAATTGCAGCTACAAGTGGAGTACCCCAAGGCTCTGTTCTTGGGCCTACTTTATTTTTATTATACGTAAACGATATACCTGAGCTCGTGAGCAGTAAAATCACTTTATTCGCAGACGATATCAAGATATGGTCAAGCATACGCACCATTGAAGACAGTCACCGATTACAAAAAGATCTCGATACACTTTATGATTGGCCACTGAAAAACAGACTACCGTTTAACCTCCAAAAATGTAAAATGCTCCGTGTAGGGAAGCCCTTTGCATATAACTATACGTTGGGTCCACAACCACTTTCTTGGACTAGTGAAGAAAAAGATCTTGGCGTGTGGGTCAGCAGCTGTTTAAAAAACTCCTTGCAATGCACAGCCGTCTACAAGAGGACCTCACAAGTCCTGTCGCTCCTAAAACGGATTTTTGGTCGTTTCACTCGACTGGCACTGCCCCGAGTAATCAATACCTACATCCGACCAACCATGGAATACGCTATACAAGCTTGGTCACCATGGCTTCAAAAAGACATAATTCTTCTACAGCGAATATATCATCGAGCCACGAAGCTGGTAATTGGATTGCAAAATAAACCATACGAAGACAGGATTGCCAGTCTCAACCTATTTGACTTCTACTATCGGCGCATCAGGGGAGACCTAATTCTAACATATAATATACTGAATACACCTAATAATCCGCTGAAAAATCTATTGGTCCGACGTCGACCACGAACGGGCAGGAGACATGACTTTTCGCTCGCGGTACCTCACTCGAGGGTGAACTGTCGACGGAACTTTGTTGTGGTCCGAGTATGCTTCATTTGGAACTCCCTACCTCCCTATGTTGCACATTTGACGAGTTTAGCCATTTTCAAGAACAATTTAGATGCATATCTTATGTCCAAACCGAACCTGGAACTGTTTATCTCCATGTGATACTCAGCAAACACCACGCATATTTTTGCGTCCCTTTGTATATATACGTTTGCCCTATGGTCGTTGTAAAGTTAAATGCTTTTTAGACCATAAAACCTTGAATTACCTTGAATTACCTTTAATTCGGCTGTGTCATCCATGAGGTGAGTTTTTCCAAACAGCACCTGGATTCGTTCGAATGGCGTGAGGGAGTCTGAACTGACCTTGTGGATTACACCAATCTCGGTCTTCGTTAGCGCCGAGTGAGCGCAGCTCGACTCACTTGAACAGATTTTATTAATCAAAGCATACATTATTCCTATTAGGAATGCATATTTCAAATCAACCATAGTTGTTGCTCAGTCTGATAATCAATAAAATATTGGGGTAGTGTTCATATCCGACTTCAGTGTACTGGGTGAGACGCTAGGCAGTGACGTTTATCTGTTTCCTCTAAATCAAATATTCCGCACAGACATAAGCCTTCTTTTCGTCTTTCACCTCAGGAAAATATGGAGTGACCGTGGCAAGTCTCGCACAGTTCCTTCAAACAGCATTGTTGTGGCACACAGGGACGCATGTCTCGAAATTTCCGGGAACGTCGACATGGGCTTATGTAGTGCTCTGAACCACGCGTTGTCTGAGCGCCTGGTGCCCACAATGTATCACTGCATATTCTTCACTTAATTCGACTTCGCAAGCTTTTTCGCCATTACCTTGAATTTGGATTAAACAGTGAAACCAACGTCTGTTTGCTTATCCGTGCTGACTAAGATGATTTCATACGTGCGTGCGTGAAACTGTAACAAATAAATAAGTGGAAGACGGCTGATACTAGCACTCAGTGTTCGGATTCGACTGGCTACAGCAGCCTCAAACATTTCGACACTACAACTTTCCACAACGGAAAACCGACCTATTCTTTCGTTTGTGTTTCATTACAGTTGGTTTGTGACATCGACAACCTTGCTGGTCTGACTGGTCATTCCATACGGCTTGTGAAATATTTGGTTGAACCTCCGCAGTTTTATACCCATTCTTGAATGTGGCATATCCCCGTCGTTTGAGGTCTACCGCACAACACTTCCGAAGAGGGCTTTGGAAAAACTCTTACCGCATTCGTGATTCAAGCGAATGAACAAAAGCTGCTGGACAAATTGTTGAACCCAATGAATGTTCATGGATTCAATTAAACATTTGCTCACACAATAGCAAAAGACAAGTTACACATGCGTTTTAACTGTTTTTAACTCAAAATACACAGGTGCTTTTGAGGACACATCTGAGGTATTACACTGTTCACATCAGAACTGTCCTCCGGATGCTCCGTCTTCTCAGGTAGTGCAGAGAAGAAAGCACAACGGTGGTTGTGGTATTGTGAGATATACTGAGGACATGAAGCTGCTCATCAGTTGTGACCCTTCCAAATGCCGTGCTCTGTGTCCCCATTATAGTAGGTTGCATATAGTGAATCGTGTGTGCAAAATGCCACACAACTAATGATCTCGTATAGTTTAGAATTTGACGGAGGAACTCATCCATTAGAGTACTCAAAATTTGGAGTCGACTCGTGATTATAAACGAAACCAGTTTATGTAATGAGTCAAAGGGAATGTTTAAATCTAGTTTGTCGTGAGTCGCGCCATTTTACATTTGAATCTGAGGTTGAGGTTGCTGAAGCGTGTCGCGTCATCCGGTAAATGCCGGTGGTTATTTAGCTCACATATTTTGCCGGAATGCTGCGAAACTTAGTTCCCACAATCCTACAGTTCAATGAGATGGCAGTGGGATATGTTCTCAGAAATGTTTCTACTCTCCCGATTATTTGATAAAATGTTTGGGAGCACACCACTCTGTGCAGTCGCCCGCCCGCAAAGTGTGCTTCCGTTCATCTCTATGATCCGTAACTGCTCAAAAACCTGACTTGTCGGTTCATTCGGCACATCCGAGTTTGGCCCGTATACAAATAGCTCCGCGACAAGTAGACACAAGATTTTTCGGTAAATTTCGTGACTTGATTGGAGTTGGTGGAATTTTGAAGATAACGGAAACAGCATGACACCTAGTTGGGCTTATCGATAACCAATCTCATCCAAGTATTCTTGTAATTGACTGTGGACAAATTAGGCCTAAATATACCAATGGGAATCCGCCCACGATTCAAGACTTTGTTCAAGAATTGTATGTGCCTTTATGATCGCATCAAACTACTAACAAGAGACGAGTAGCTCAGAAGAAGTGTATAATTCACACCATGATTGAAGGGTTGGTCGTAATTCTGGGGGTCAGTTAACACGTGAGATTACCTGATGTGGGAGCTGTCGAACCGTGTGGTGATCGATATTTTCATCATACTCGGGTTCCGATAGGTGGCGGTAAACGCCGCCCGTCTTCCGTGGTGCCTGCGTCACCAGTCTTGGCAGTGCCAATGGTCCTTACTAGATCTTGTTTGAGTGCAGCACTAACAGAGATTGTGATACAGGGAGAAGAACTAAATGCTGCTTACAACTAAAGACCAAGGTGCCTACGCATCCAACACTCAATCTGGCAATCCGGATAGGTCCTGACAGCATCAACGCTACTGTCATCGGGTAGCCGCCTTGGCTTTTAGTGTCCCCAGTGAAGCAGGAGCAGGCTGACAGAACACATCATGGAACCGGTGGCACCAAGACTTCTTAACACTCTCCATTACCCTTTGCCGTCCAGACAACCACCAGTTTTCCGTTGCTGGTTTCCGTTCTCCCCAAAGGCTGTCCGCTGATCAACTCATTTTCAAGTGGCAGGTTCCAGTCATCAGCTAACATGTTAGTGGTCATAATCCCGAAAATCTCTCTTGCTTCTTCTCGGCCGTTTCCGGCCAGTGAAACTGGTACCTTCACCCCCTCTCGGGTTTATCACCGTGGCACACGAGTCAGTGCAGCTTCCAAGATACATATAAATTTATACAAATTCTAATCTCACCTAAGGAATGTTTAGGGTGCCTTCAAATACTGTATTCGAGTGAAAGACTCTCTCCTTAGATATTCCGATGCGGTCACTAATCCGGAATCATTGAGACCAATAGACTTTAGCGTATTTGCTCTATCGGTACAACAGCTGATCGGCTCTATGGCCCATTTTCGAGACCACTTGTTCAAATTCCCTGGTTTTCACGGATTCACGGATTGATACACAGGATCGAGGCTTTTGCCCAAGTTTCCCGGGTCGGTTTTGTTCTTGTCGGTCAGTGGCTGTCGTTCACCTGAAAGGCACAAGTGAAAAAAGGGTGTAGCACTGCTCTTTATGTTCTCAGCGCGGGGCAGTATGCTCGCCAGCGCGAGGATTCGCACAAATAAATGTCTAATAGTGCTTTAAATTGGGTTCGAGAAGGAGCGTGTACAACCGCCGGAGGAAGGTCATTCCACGCAGCTACTACCCGAAATGAAAAAAAAGTTTTGTCTAATGAATGTGTGCCCTGAGCTTGAAGATTTTCTTACTATGTCCCCGCCGGGTGTTTGCTGGGTAAACGGTAAAAAACCTGTTTGCCAAGCTTTGTTCAAACAAGGCGTAGGTAAGAATTAGGTCCCCTCGGAGGCGACGGTACTCCAG